>NW_024537471.1:0-215839 GCF_016647745.1 Suillus plorans | reverse complement strand
GTCGATATGCAGTTTGTTCAGGAAGCTCGGTGTTGAACCCGTCAGTAGTACCGAACAATGAGATGGACTGGACGTAGTGCGAGAGTTGGTGCAATTTAGGAATATTGAAATGATCTCGAACTTCGAGTTCGCGCAGGATTTCTTTGTTGGCGTGAAATACCGAAAGGGCGCTCTCCAGATGATCAAGGGTGTCAACTGTGTGTATTCGAAGCTGCGCATAATAAGAAAAATCTAGAATAGCGCGTGCAACCACCAACACTCCACTGGTAAATATTAAAAAATGATTCTGTCAGTGCGAGCCTTGTTAAGCATGTTTGAAGCATACCTTGGTACTGCACCAGCAAGCAACCCTACAAAAACACGCTGCATCTGCTTGTGTTCTGTACCCGTCCATTGTTTCACCGTCGAGATTCCTTTTTGAAGTGCCGAAGACCGGATAATCCGGTATGGCTTTGAAGCGTGCGTCCATTTCAGCTTGACCAACGATATCAAGGCACCATTTAACCAAGTGATCTTTGAAGACCCTTGTGGAGTTGGTGTAGGAGGTCGGGTGTGAAGGCAAGGAAGATGTCTGTGTGTGGAAGGTCAGCCCAAAAAGGATGATAGACGGTGCGTAATCCATAGTCTTTGAATTCAGCTGGATGTTGACCATTTTGTCGCTTCTTCAATATCTCTTTTATCAATGGAGGGTCCCGCATCGGTGTACTCAGTGGATCACCTCTTTCATCCGCCGCAACCAGACATTTTGGGCAACGGTTCTCCTTGCAACATGCACCAGGCATTGTTCAGGGAAATCCGCCACATATGCTGCAAGGATCGGGTAAACTTGGCGGATCATCGAGTCAGCGCATACCATTTCAATGCCATTTTGTCCTGCAGCAATGAGCGGTTGCAGCAGGAGGGACATACAATGGTGGAAGAGCCGGTAACCAGCAAGGGAGCGTGTATCTGATGTAAAGCATTCGAGTTTTTCTGCAGGTAAGTACCCAATCAGGACTGTTGCTCGTGCTGACAGTTGTCGCCTTTTTTCTTTGGCAATGTTGCCGATTGAGAGGTATATAGGCCACGCAGATTTGTCACCTCGGAACTGTGACAAACATGTCTTGTCTGAAGCAAGAATGATAGGTGCTATGGTCGCTCCTTTCGGTAACTGTTTCTGGACGTTGTAGGTCAGTCTTTGCTTAACTTTTTGGATCGCATACTCACTTGCTTTTCCCCCCACCAATCTGCAGTCCACATGTCACCAATCACTCGGTTGAGTCCCGCAGAGTCTGTGTATGCTTGTGCAGGTGCGTACACCATGTGATCCTTGAATTGAGGATTTCCGATCAGGTCTTTGATGCACTCCACAGGATCACGCATCCAAAGCTCGACATCTTCATGCAATGGTTCACCCTTCTCGTCTGTTTGGTTTCCCCGGACACTGATCTTCTTGCAGCTCCAGGCAGCTCCATGCGGAAGTTCATCGACCTTCTGGAGGAACGATCGGTTGTTGTGGAAGGATGGTTGCATTCGGTTTCGTGTCTGTCACACCAGTAAGTCCAATTCTTTCAGCGGTCAATGTGTAACTTACTATCGGCAACTTTAGAAAATCATTGGTTCGGGTCTGGCCCAGACTTTTAACGAGCCACTCTGCGAGTCCCCATTCTTCCCTGGCGACTGAAATCAATCATTTTGCAGAGGAGATGAAGACAACAGGGTACGTACTCATCGCAAAAAGGTGCCCACTCGTCCTCACCCATGCTTTTTTTATACTTCCGATAGCTCTCAAAACCAGTTTCTCCCTCCCGCAGAGTCCGTCCACCATCAGGGCATTCCTTGAAATATCGCCCACTATTTGTTCTCACAGCATCTTCATCAGAAACCTCCTCGATGGTCACCCTCCGACTTTTCAGCGCTGGTGGGTTGCCTTGATCAGCATCGGAGGACTTGGAACGTGAGCGACGAAGCGGCAGGCCAAATGAGCTGCCAACATCATCGTAAGCAAAGTCCACTTGTGGGCCATCTTCATCATAGGTGGCCTCAGTTTCTTCGATCGTTAACTCCCATGCCCTTCTACATTCAGGGCGGCCAGTTATGTGTCTCTTGACACCACCCCTTGTAGGGAACTCCTTACCACAAAATACGCAGCACTGGGGCATGGTTGGTGAATGTTTCGAGTGAGTGTTTCGAGTGAGTGTTTCGATTCTGATTTGTAATGTACCTACTTAAAATAATTTTCATGCGCCCTGGCCTGGACTCAATCTAGGCACACTGAGAACGCAGTCAGTTATGGAGACTAGCTATCCATGTTGGTTTTGTTGATTGGGAGGACGATCGATGGGGTGCAGTGGACGGCTCTCCCAAGAACCCACCTGAACGCAATCCCAATGGTTTTGTTGATTGGAAGGACGATCCATGGGGTGCAGTGGACGGCTCTCCCAAGAACCCACCTGAACGCAATCGCTTATGGAGACTAGCTCCCAGCTCTCCCAAGAAACCACATGAACACAGTCGGTTATGGAGACTAGCTCCCGGCTCTTCCAAGAACCCACCTGAACGCAATCGCTTATGGAGACTAGCTCCGTTGTTTCACCAATATCGGTAGGCTCTCCTCATCACAAGGTTCAAGTTTATTTTCCTGGCACAACTCCATAGCATTTCTGACATGTGCCGTAAATTTTTACCAGATGACTGTACCTTCTAGTTGCCACGCTACACTAGTTTCAAAATACCATGGGCGGCCAGAAGCAATTCTAAAAGTTGCACCCTTCGCCTCCTCACAACGCTTCACTTCTGCATCCCAGCGCTCACTAACGAGTCTTCGCAAGCTCGCTTGTAAGAGGCTAGGAGTGCCAGTGCCTGGTACTAATTCTATTAGTTGCAATTTTTTGGCGTTCTCGCAGGCCTTCACTTCTGCCTCCCAGCGCTCCAAAATGAGCTTGCAAGTATATTTGGGAAACCAGATGGGGCCTGGAGTCTGACGAAATGGAGGGCGCGGGAACATGGGGCCTGTGTCAGGCTCTTCGAGCTTTGGCCTGCAGGCCACTGGTAAGTACATTGCGATAATTGGGAGGGGCAATGGGATAACTGACCTTTTGATCTCGAGTTCCCGTCTTTACGAGCAGCGTCTTTGTGACCGGCAGATGGTGACATTGTGCTGGAGGATTCGTCAGAGTGTGGTGAGTGTTTGAAGCAAGCTTTGTACCGTTTTTTTAACATTGAGGGTATCCATGACAGTGAAAAAATATTGTGACGGTACGCTCAAATCTTTTTATCCTTTCTTTCATTAAACACACAGCTTTTAGCCAAACGAGCCCTGGAATCAACGAACAATCAAGGTTCAATTGTGAGTTGTTTGTATGTTTTATGGTCTTATATATTTTGCTAACGCTAATCACACCTTGTGCTCTAGTGACCATGGCACCTCATACTAAGGCTGCCTCCAAGCAGCAAAAATTTAAGCCCACCTCGTCAATGCCTGCAGCACCGCTGAATGCGCGCACTACCTCGTCAATGCCTGCAGCACCACCGAGTGTGCGCACCGCAAGCGGTCGAGAGCGTTGACCAACTGAAAAAGAATCCTACCGTTGTAAGTACTACTAAAATATTGTATTTTACTCGCTCATGATCCTCTATAGTTTCTGAATCTCAACATATTACCCGTCGTCAAGAAGTCAAGGAACAGAAGTCGGAAAAGCAGAAGAAAAAGGCACTGAAGGCCGCCTATCAAGACCGTCCCGACAACTTTGAGCAAGAGCCTTCGGAGCTGCATAGCGACATCGACAGGCAAGAAGATATGATGGTCTGAGCTTTTTTCTTCTTTCCTAACTTAAACGAGCCACTGACCATACTTTATTCAGTTCTCCGATCACAGCATCAAGACAAAGTTGTCAAACACTAGTGCCCTGAAGTTCAGCGCAGGCAAAATTCCCCCGAGATGGCGCCACAGCAACACCAGCGCACACATAGTGCCTACTAATACTGACCGGAACACGAAAGGAAAAAAGGGTATGTGTTTTCTATCAATATTAGCCTGACTATCCTAATATCCCTCTGTTTGACTTTATCCAGCACCACGAAGCAACTTGAATGCGGCCAATGCCCATCTCAATGATGCTCCAGACGACACTCCTACCTTGGACGCTGATGACGATGACAGGTCTGAGTCAACCGACCTGGATGACGACAACGATGACGACAACACTGGTGAACCATTGCCAATAGCTCGGGGGACCAAGCGACAATTCAACATGTCCTTAGAAGATGTCCTGATAGTCCCGAAGGTCAAGAAAAACTCGGACGGTTCGCGTCAACGTGTCAAAGCCAGCGACTTTGACAACATCTCCAAAGAGATTCTCACAACGGCCTGCTCAATTTTTCGATGTCTGATTGTCACACGAGCCCCGTTTCCTGATTCTGTCGCCGTCGAGACAAATTTGGCCAAAGAGGCCTGGCACGAGGCATGCAAAATTAAAGATATTGATGTCAAAATAACACCTTTAGCAGTCAAAATGGTAAGCAATCTGTTCATACCACGCTCTGGGTCTGATTGATATGAAGCTCTTAAATCGCACATCACATGTGCGAGGTGAACTCAAAACCAAGATGCGCCTGCTGACTAGTTCTTTTTATGGTTTCCGGGCAAGTAATTCCATGCAGGTGATGCAACAGAACCGAGATCGGGCAGAGTCGTTGAAAGCCGATTCAGCCTTTATATTCAAGGTACGCAGATGACAATCTATATTACTGTGTGCTGACATTGGATAATAGGACTGGTCGTCAAAGAAGGGAGTCTACAAAACCGAATTGCTCCAAGAGGGCATCAACCTCATGTGGTTCTCAAATCGGAACGACGAGGGCCTCATCTACCATAAGTACTTCAATCCCTTTCCTGTTAGAGCTCTCGCACTCGTGCTTACAGCGGTGAGCTTATTTTGTATTCAAGTTCTTATGAGGGCACTAACAATGTCTTATTCATAGATCGAATGTTGTATCGACGAGTGGCTGCCAGGCATCAAAGAAGACATCAAGTTCACATCCGCTACATATGGAGCTGTCTACAATAATCATTTGGGCTCACTGCTGCGCTTTGATGAGCGCACTGCACCTTACAAACTTCTCGAGAGAATCTGTACCAATCTGCATGATGTAGGCCGGTATGTTTTGACTTACTATTACTCTAGTATTCTAACATTCATGCTTCGAAGTTTCATGCAGGTGTTGAATCACTCGGTCTGTCATCGGCTAGTACTACATCCCGGGTCCACACTGAGAACAAGGCCTTTGAAGACGCCATTCGAGAGTACCAGCTGGAGGAGCAGGATGACGCAGAGGCTCCGAGTCGTAGCCAGAGTGGTGCACCCTTGGCAGCACTTTCAAGATGTTCCCACATACCGTCAGACCCTATTATTATGTAGCAAATATATAGTCTAAGAGACCCCCTCCTCCAGGAGGCTTCGCCCTAGTTTTCCAAGGATGTGTGGCCATCCCTCGAGAGCATGTAACCAGAGCCTCATCACAGAGGGTAAGCGCAACCTCCTGGTATGTTCCCTGGAGAGCCTCAACATAGCAGCCTCTCCAGATGCTCACTGCCTGCCTCCCCATGTCAGCATCTCCAGATGTCAGCAAGTGTGATAGCGGATGTGTTCTGGAGCCTCTCCGTATCTGTATGTTATCCATACTTCCATACTTCCATATTCCAGTTTGAATGTTTTATTCCATTTCTGCACCCAATCCTCCGTGATCGTGATTGTCTTGAGGAGTCAAACGAGGCCTGATCACATACAAAACATTGCATTGGCTGATACTATGGTAGATACAAAGGACACGGTAGATACGTCAACGTTCGACAGCAAGCACGACAACCAAAAATGACGAAACAACTCAATATATACGCGGCCGAGGAAGTCACCTGAATGCAAAAAATGAGGCCTGCGAGCCTAAGGAGTTCGTCCTCAATCCTCCTGGTCCTTGGGGTACTCGTTAGGATACTCACGCCCATACCCATGCTGGTATCTGCCTTGTGGACCAAAATATGCACTGCTGGGAGGGTGCCAATAAGTCTCGACATAACCGTCGTATCCATCGTGAGAATTGTGGTAGGGAGCATCATGGTAATCACCGTGATACTGAGGCTGAGGACCATGGGGGGGCTGGGGGGCATGAGCCATACGGGAGTCATGGTAATATTCGGGCGGCGGGTAACGAGCAAAGCCTTGTCCATAGCGCGATGGCATTGGACCCCTTGGGCGTGGACCATACATCCCTGGTCTCATGTCTGCATCGTGCGCCCGCGTCATGGAGTGACTCTCGGCATTAAAGTCTCCGTCGGTAGGTGCAGCCGCCATCTCGGATTCGGTACGCCGCTCATGATGGGATCATGGCATCCCCATGACAGGCTCCCTGCGCCCAATGGGTTGGTCGTGAATTGTCGCAGGCTGCAGGGATGGAGGTTGCATGAGAGGCGACTTAGCTGCTGGCCCAAGAGATTCCCCGCCTGCAGGGATGGAGGTCGCACAACAGGCGACTTAGAAGCTGGTGCGAGAGATCCTGCACGCACGATGTTGTCCGGGAATAAGTCTACCGAAGCATGACGAGTTGGCGAGGGAGGCAAGGGACGTGTGGGGAGGCTGTTGGTAGCATCAGCATTGCTCGAGCGAGTCTCTGCTGCAGCTTTGTTGACGGCACTACCGTCAGGAGCATCGACGTCATTATCCACGATGGGATCGACTGCAGTCACAGGATGCTCTAAGGATCGTGTCAGTCAATGGAAATTGTAACAATGTAGTCAACAAATTCATACCTTGAGCTGACGAACCATTAAGCAGACGTTTAGCAGGTTTGGCTACAATATACATCAGTCGCCTTATAGAAGCAAATGCAAGAGGAACAAACATACCTCATACATCTCGAATATGTTCATCACCGGAGGACTCAGCAGTCCCCGACGGTGCTCTCCTCTCAGGCACCTTGGGTTTAGGCCTCACAGGTACCTTACCTTTCATCTTCTTTGCTGAGACTGCCTTCTCTGCAGGCGCAACAGACGGTGACCTCTTTTGGATGCTCGCGAGGCGCCTTCGGATTTCGCCTTCCGCTTCTTGGAGGAAACATCATCTTGGTAATCGGAGTCGAGAACCACTGATTCCTCCAGGTTTTCATCTAGGTCCTCTGAGCCAGACGGAGTATCACTAGATGCCAAGGAAATGACCTCCTTGTCGACCTTCTTCTGGCCCGTCGGGCACTTAACGACTTTGAATTCTCGGGAGGGGGGAGGCTGGGGCGGACAGGTGCAGACACGCTTGGTTCGTCATCGGACTCGTCAGCAAGAGATGTTGTGGAAGCAGGCAGTGCCGATGCTTTCTTTGATGTTTTGCCTTTGACTATGGAAGTAGCTGTGCTCTGCTTCAGGCGCAGAGCACCCAGGCGATCCGATTTGCCATTCACAAAAAGGCGACGTCCTGCAGTATGAACCGAATCTGCTGCAGGAGGCGCGCCCTCCACTACTGGGCACTCAGAAGTGAGGACTTTAGCTGTATAAAAAGATCATTTGTAAGCAGGCGAAGACTGAAATTGAATAAAAACATACCTCGCTTAGCTTCGGCAATTTTTTTGA
Source organism: Suillus plorans (assembly GCF_016647745.1). Taxonomy (NCBI): domain Eukaryota; kingdom Fungi; phylum Basidiomycota; class Agaricomycetes; order Boletales; family Suillaceae; genus Suillus; species Suillus plorans. The sequence goes on along the minus strand of NW_024537471.1, from coordinate 208,245 downwards.
TGCTCATGGTCCCCGCCTTCAAGGCTGCGATGACAATGCCGGTCTCCTTCAGAGTCAGGTTTGCGATACCTTTATTACGGTGGTATGAAAACCACCTGGGAGGAGCATGTCCTCCGGATATCCTTTGATGATCATTGACATACGCGTGAGCTCCGATGGCAGTGTCTTCCACGGAAAAATCTTGTTGGACGTTAGTTTTCCGCCCAGTGCATCTGTCCCTCAGTGTCAGCGAACAAACGACAAATGAAATACACTCAAAATACCAATTTGACGATGCAACTCATCCTTGATCCACTTGATTCCATGCTTGGAAATGTCGAGAGATTCTGAAGGGGGGACTGAAGCCCCGCGTACGTTGGCATCGATCCCAATGCTGTCTTCATCAAAGGCCTCTTCGACGACACCGAGTGATGTCAGGTTACTAATGATTACATGAGAACTTCGTCACCAGGAACGTCGAGACAATACTTACTATACCTGGCTTTCAAGTGACCGATGATAGTATCTTCATCAGCCCTACAGCGCGATTTCCAAAACTAAAATTAAGATAGTGATTAGGTGACGTTTATGTGGCCTACAAATACTCACACCCTCAGCTCCAGGTGTCGTATGGGCTAGGCCCAGCGAGCCGTCTTGATTAACGACTTTTCCGCACGCTACAAAAGCAGCCTCAAAGCCATAGCGAGCTGCTGCAGAGTCCATCTGTCTACCCTCAGTAACACAATAGTAAAACATGACGGAATTATACTCACAAGGCCAGAGATCTTTGTGCCAAATTTGTGGAACTCTTGACCCCGCATAGCAACCGTCTGAGGAATACCCAGGAGCATCGCTGACTGTTCATGAAGCTCGAGGATGTTTTGCCACTTGTCCGGGAATGCTGCCTTGAAGAGTTCATAGCAATTACGGCGCACAGTGGCACCTTGAATCACCGCATTAGAATGACAGAACATCGGCCACAAGATGTAAAACTCACTTGGTGTGCCATGAATCTCGGGGGCCCTCCTGCCGAGCCTCGCAAGCTCGTCCTTGAGGTGGTCCTTGAAGTAACTACTGTAAGCGTTCCAATGGTTGACAGTACTGGTGGAGCGCGCATGGCTCTTGTTCCAAAGTATGACGATCTGATGAGTGGGGATGGCTGTTTTGCTACTTAGATCTTGAATCATACGTTCGAGTTCCACGAATCCCTCTCGGAGCACAGCATTCGCTGTCTGAAATCTTCGCCCCTTCACTGCAGGGACGACATCAGATGTATCGTCCATGGGGAAGTCGAAAGCATCATCCATGGGAAAGCCGTCAGTGTAAGGATGACCCTCCCATTCTGCAGGCCCTGTCGGAGTAGGAGGTGTGATGTAAGTCTGAGGCACAGCAGGTAGCAACGTCGATGAGCCGGCAATGTGGTTGTCATCTCCGCCATTTTCGAAGGAACCCAACATCATACCACTGAAGTCATATTGTTCCAGTGGTAGAAACGAGGGTTTTGTAAAGAAGTTGGGCTGTGGAGGCTGGCCACCATCTGGGCGAGCATTCTCAGATGAATTGATAAGAGGAGCCTCGTAAAACACATCTTGTATAGGAAGCTGCAAAGGCACCGAACGCTCTCGAAGAGCAGGCTGAGGAGGCACCGAACGCTCTCGAAGTGCAGGTGTTACGACTGGGATGAGTCGAGCTATCTCTGTCTGAGTAGACGGTCGGCAGAATGCCAGATAGACGTGAGTCTGCTCTCGATTGAGAGATCAAGGTTTCTGGCTAAGGCGAGTGTCGCTGACTCCCTTAGAATAGTGTTCTAGACAGTAAGGTTGGAGACCTTACTGAAGGACAATGTTCCAGGTAAAACCCAGTAGATTAAAGTAAGGAATACAACAGTGGGTAGGTAGGTTTATATACCAGTGTTCAAGCGGAGCTTGTAAATGTGTTATCAAGATAGAAGCAAGAAGAGGCGGACAGCCCGCTTGGCAGATAAGAGATAGCATGATAAGAGATAAGCGTGGTACGGACGGCCCGTTTAGAAAAAAGGGAATAGTATAGGGGTCTAAATGTTACTGTAACATTACCCCCTTACTAGGGTTGAAACCACCGGATTCAATCATCCTGGTTAGCATAGTAGATGGGATCGTCAGAATACTCTAAGTCGTCTTCTGGTCCAGCCTTCATGCGTTCCTCCGAATAGAGCATTTCTTCTTCCCTGCATAATGCTGCGTATGCGTCATCGGCGTCGTTCTCCCAGGCTGCGAGTGCCTGGTAAAATCCTTCGTCTTCCAGTTAGAGAAGTAGGGGTTTCTCCAGTATAGTGTGGGCAATAAAATGAAAGATGGCCTGGAGACAATTCTCGACAGACGCGACAGTAGTAGTCGGGCAATTAATTTGCCTATGCCCGATCGTCTTGCAGTATCTGCATACGCGGTTTTCATCAGGATTAGAGGAGGTCGCTCGTAAGGGTGATGGGCCTGGCTTAGGACTAAGTGCTTCATCTGCACTGGTGGCGCGTCTCTTTCCTTTATCTTTACCAGAGCGCCGAGCTCGCGTTCTTTTCCTGGTTAAATCGGTTCGTTGCATGGGGTGCCTAATGGCTACACCTCGTTGCTCTGCCTCCGCGATTAGCTCAGCAGGAGTGGCAGGTTGAGTTCTTCCCAACGCTTGCATGGGTACTATTCCATCCGTGAAGGTATGCGTCGATAACGAGTCCGGAATGATAAGCGGGGGATGAATGTGGAGTGAGGCCAATGCGTTGGCCAAGTCCTGTTCTTCATGATAGGATAGAGTTGTTGGTTTGGATCGCAGCGATCTCTTCGCGGGTAGCAGAGAACGCAGTATAAAGATGGGGAGGGTGTTCATAGTTTCCACCGTAGGAGCTGGTACGGGGACCGCTTGGCGGTTTTCTTCTCTGAGGGAAGCTAACATGGCTTCCGTTGTCTGCGCGAGATTATTGACCGCAGCCAGTAACTCATTAGGAATGTGAGAAGAGAGAGTAGGAGCAGCGTCTTGGTATGAGGGAGGAGGGGCTCCTCTAGTGGAGCCCATAGGGGAAGGTGGGCGCGCAACCCCTGCGGTTTGTTCTGAGACGATGTGGATGACCGTTCTAATATCGTCTTTAACTTCTTCAGGAATAAGGCGCAGAGCAAAGTTGCGTATGCGCCTCTGCATATGCATGAGACTGTGGCGGACCGTGTTGTCTTCAACGAGACGACAGACTCGTTCGATGATCTCGGTGGCTCTAATGATGTTGATGAGGAGGTTGATGGAGTGGGCGTTTCTTCCGAAGAGGACTCTGGTGAGCTCAATGGCATGTTGGGGGCAGAGAAGTGCTGCCTCAATGAGGGTGAGGTCTTCAGCTTGGGTGATGTAAGTTTCGTATCGTTCGTCATTGGAGTCAAGGGCGGAGGTTTCGAAGGTGGAGTGGTATGGCAAAGTGTAGGTGGATGCGGGGAAGGGCATATTGGTTACTTAGGTTTGTTTACAAGGGAATGGTTCGTTCAGTTTAGCTTGTGCCTCTTCTTATATGTTGTCAAAAGTTCTTTCGAACTCCGCAAGTTCTCCTCGGGTATCCATTCGTTGCTTCCGAAGAGTAGCCTATCCATGATACGAGATAGCGTCTTCGTTTACCCGTGCCTTTATGGCTAAGAATAGCTTCTATTTCATATTCTTCTTCGCCATTGATAATGTCAGGTGGAGGTTCGGTGTAGTTCGGTCCGTGTATCTCTGTTTCGCGATAGGACGATAGTTCAGAAGCATGGAACGTGGGGTGAACTTTCCACTGGTCTGGGAGTTTTAGAGTAAATGTGATGGGAGATAAGACTGCGGTGATAACGAATGGGCCGTATCGTTTGGGCGCAAGTTTCCTAGAAGGTAAAGATGTCAGGAGATTGGTGGCTGTAAGCCATACCTTATCTCCTATCTTCCATGGTCGGTATTTCCCATGGCGGGATCTTTCTGCCATTCGTTGCATGGCGATGTTATGACAAGCGAGTGCTTCTTCACGTATCTTCTGTAGGTTTCTGAGTCTTTCTTCTGCTGCTGGCGTGTCTGATACTGATAAGATGTGAGGGATCCCACGTGGTTCGTAGCCCATCATGAGGAAGAACGGGGACGTGTTCCTGGCATCGTGTTTCCGATGATTGTGGACGAATTCGGCGATAGGAAGATGATTTGACCATTCTAACGGGTTATTCCTGCAATAGATCCGTAGGTAGGTTTCCAGTTCTTGGTTAAGACGTTCTGTTTGTCCGTCTGTCTGGGGGTGGTAGGCGGTTGATGCGGCGATCTGATATCCGAGAAGTCGGGCCAGTTCTCGAGAGAATTTCGAAATGAACTGCGGTCCTCTGTCTGAGATCACTTTTTCGTGGAGGCCGAATCTTTTGAACACGTTTTTGAGGAATAGTTTGGCTACTCCTTCGGAGGTGATGTTTTTATTGCAAGGTGAAATAATTACCCCCTTCGTAAGCCCATGGTCTACCACGATCATGATAGAGTCAAAACCGCCCGATACAGGTAGGTCGGTGATAAGGTCAACAGAGACTTGAGAGAAGGGGCGAGTGGCGACGGAGGGGATCGGTCGCAACGGCGGAGTGACCGGGTGCGTGTCAGCCTTCATTTGTTGACATAAGGCACATCCGTCGACGTATTTGCGGATGTAAGTTCCCATGGCTGGCCACCAAAAATCTCGTTTGACGAGTTCTTCCGTCTTGAATCGTCCGGGATGTCCCGCAGTGGGATGATCATGGTGTTTAAATAACACGTCATGTCGTTGGGCTACTGGTACGTAAGCTCTATTTTTATAAAAGAGAACGCCATCGGTGCATGTCCAGTCGGAGAGGGCGGATTTCATTGGGGGAAGGCATACTCCGTCCAATGCTTCCAGGGCTTTCTGGTAGACGGGATCGTTGGTAGAGTTGCGTGCAATACTTTCTGACAAATTATCGTCAATTAGTCGCACGAACATGGTATCAGGGAGGAGAATGCGATTTTCGTTATCGTCTTTTCCGAGTGAATGGTCGGGGCGTCGAGAAAGGGCATCAGGGGCAGCCAATTTGGTCCCTGCGACGTGATGCAATTCTAACTGATAATTGGAAAGGACGAGCTGCCAACGTGCCTGTCTTCGTGTCAGCTTTTGGGCGGAGCGGAAGTACAAGAGGTTCATATGATCCGTGAATACTATCACGGTGTGGGGGCTCCCTTCTAAATAGTGGCGCCATTCGGAGAGTGCTCTAATGACTGCCAGTAGTTCTCTGTCGAAGATTTCGTAGTTTCGTTCTGCGGGGTTAAAAGATTGGGATAGGTAACCGCATGGATGGTACATTCCATTTTCATCAGTCTGCAGCAACACTGCTCCGGTTGCTGCCAACGATGCATCGGTAGCAATTGCGAATTGGCGAGTTGGATCCGGGTTTCTCAGTACTGGTTGCGATAAAAAGGCGTTTTTAAGGTGATCAAAGGCGTTCTGACATTTGTCAGTCCAAATGAAAGGGTGATCTTTCTTTGTGAGGTCGATAAGGGGTCGAGCGATATCCGAGTAGTGAGCAATAAACGTCCGGTAGAAGTTGCAGAATCCTAGGAAAGACCGTGTGTCTTTCAGGTTCTCCGGGGTTGGCCAGTGTTTGATTCCGTCTACTTTGGCGGGTTCCATCCCTACTTCCCCTGGTCGAATCACCATTCCAAGATATTCTACTTCTCGCGCATCAAAGGTGCATTTTTCCGGTTTAACGAATAGTTTCTCTTTTCGAAGGATGTCAAGGATTTCGATGGTCCGTGCTTGGTGCTGCTGAAGATCCTTTGAGAAGATCAATAAGTCGTCCATGTATATGACTAGCCATCCTTGGTTTATCTGCTTCTGGCAGAGGTTGGTCATGAACGCTTGGAAAGTTGCGGGGGAATTCGTTAATCCAAAAAACATGACTGTTGGCTCGAACAGTCCTTCTTGAGTGGTAAACGCTGCTTTCCATCGATCTTCTGGGTGGATCCTCACGTTATTGTATCCTGATCTAATGTCGATCTTCGTGAAATACTTAGCGTCGTAGAGTTGTTCAATGAGGGATTTTGGCAAGGGGAGGGGATATTGATTTCGTACGGTCCAATCGTTGAGATACCGATAATCCTGACAGGGACGTAGTTCTCCGCTCTTCTTTCCTACGAAAAAGAATCCGCTGGCTTGAGGTGACTTGGAAGGAACAATAAAACCTTTTCTAGTGTTTTCTTCGATAAATGTTTTGACAGCTTCTCGTTCTTTTCCTGATAACGGATAGACTTTTGACGTCTTGGGTACAAATCCTGGTTTGAGGTCGATACGATGATCTACTCCTGGTCTTTCCGGCGGGAGTTTGTTAAGACCATCTTTGGCAAAGACGTCTTGATACTGGTGGAGGAAGTGAGGGACGAGTTCTTCGAAAGTTTTCTTTTGCTTTTTTATTTCTCCTGCAACCGCGAATTCTTGGGCTTTATTACTTGTTTTTCCATAGTTTTGTTCTTTTTTTGATGTTCCGTCCCGAACGAGTGGGGTATCGAAGGTTATGTCTTCTATGATGCGTACGGTGGATCCATCAGTGGCATATTCGACGAGTACTTCGTCATTGGCCAATTGATAGTCAAATGGGTCTGCGACTGGGGTTTTGAAGTTTTCTGACCAGACGTCGTCCTTCGTATCATAGTTAGGCATTTCTTCATCAACTATCGGCTTCCGTAGTTTGGAATTTGTCCAAGTTCGGTTCGTTTCTTTTCTGACTTCTTTTCTTTTTTTGAAAAGTGGTGGGAGTGACTTTTTTCGTCTTTTTCTGTCGATGCTTTTTTCTATGGCAAGCGACCTCTTCGTTGATGGGAGTAATACGGTCTTGGCTTCCCAATCGATCTGAGGTTTTAGTGCAGCAAGCCAAGGGAATCCTAGGAGGATTTTGTCCTGCTTAGCTAACTTTGCCACATTGAACTTTCCGATCATAGTTCGTTGATCGATTTTGATCGTGAGTACGCAATAACGGGAGATAAGTCCTCCTTGAGCGTCTGATCCATCGGCGGTGATAACAGGGAAGGGTCGTGAAAGTTTATGGGTTTTTATTTTGTGCCTTTTACAGAAGGTATCGCTGATAAAGGTGCCGGATGCTCCGGAATCGATGACCATGGATGTTTCGACGGTTTGTACGCGTTTATCGGAAAAAATGGATGCAGGAATTCTTAATTCATTTCTGGTTCCGATAGAATGTATTAGTCGTACATGAGTGGGAGTTACTGACGTCGAGGCAGTGTCCCTTTCTAAAAATCCATTTCCACGAAGCGGCGTTCTACTTCAGTGAAGTCGCTGTCTTCTTCTTCTTCGACTTCTTTGGCTTTTTCTTTCATAGTTTTCCTTCGGATCGGTGCTTTCCTTTTAGGAATTTCTTCTTCGTTTCTCTCCTTCTTTCTTCTGATAGGGGTCCTGGAGGAGGAAGCGCGACTTTCGACTTCGTCGTCGCTGCTACTTTCTTCTTCTTTGTTTCTTCGGATCTGTCCTTTTTCTCTGGGGTGGAAGGAGGTGTCGTTGGCACGGTGTCCTACTTGGTGACATTTGAAGCATCTTCCTTCTTTGAGGTGTTTCTTTAATTCCGCGTCTGAGAGACGGCTTATGCGGTCGACTTCCATGTCGTCACTTCTTCTCGGAATGTAATGCCTATTTCCGAAGTTTTTCTTCTTCTGTTGCTGGGGTCTTTCCTTCTTTTTTATGGCTTTCCATCTTTGGAAGGCGTTATCGATATTAATGCAGGTATTGACGACAGTGTCGAAGTCATCAAGGGTTTCGCCTGTTTTATACAGGTTGTCCTGAAGCCCGTAGTCTAGGCCTTGTCGAAAGAATTCGATGAGGGGGGCTTGTTCGGTCATTCCCGCTCGGTGTGCGAGGAGCTTGTAATTGGAGATATAGGTGTGGAGATCTCCTTTCATCTCTAATCCTCTTATCTTTGTCATGGCAGTTCCGGCGGGGTCCATGGGTTTAAAGGCTTCGTCGAAGTCCTTTTTGAATTTGATCCAGGTACCGTAGCCGATCATTTGTCCAGAGGTGTCTTTCCTCTTGGGGTCTAGGGCTGCTTCCATGAAGTCTTCTGCCCAGGCTGCTGCGTTTCCTTTCGTCATGTAGGATAACACAAGGATGATTTTCTTTTTATCATCAACGTAGACTTTGTCGTTAATGTCGAGGTATGCATGACATTTCATCATGAATCTCTTTGATTCTTCCCTATCTCCATCGAATTCGGGAGGGGAACCGATCTTTAGTTCTATTTCTTTGTTCTGGGTCGTCATGGTGTTCAACGGAGGAATGGTTGGTAACGTTCCTAGGTTCAAGGCTCCGATCAAGGGAGTTAATGAAGTCGTGGTGTCGGTTTCGTTGCAGATGGCAACGGTTCAGGTGATAAAGACTTTAATCTTTTGTTACGACTGGGATAAGTCGAGCTATCTCTGTCTGAGTAGACGGTCGGCAGAATGCCAGATAGACGTGAGTCTGCTCTCGATTGAGAGATCAAGGTTTCTAGCTAAGGCGAGTGTCGTTGACTCCCTTAGAATAGTGGTTCTTAGACAGTAAGGTTGGAGACCTTACTGAAGGACAATGTTCCAGGTAAAACCCAGTAGATTAAAGTAAGGAATACAACAGTGGGTAGGTAGGTTTATATACAAGTGTTCAAGCGGAGCTTGTAAATGTGTTATCAAGATAGAAGCAAGAAGAGGCGGACAGCCCGCTTGGCAAGATAAGAGATAGGCATGATAAGAGATAAGCGTGATACGGACGGCCCGTTTAGCAACGAAAAGGGGAATGAGTATAGGGGTCTAAATGTTACTGTAACAGTTGAAGCAAGCAGGATTTGAGTGGGCAGAAGAGTTAGTGGGGGTCTTTGCGAAGATAGGCTTCAGCCGGTCCCAGGTAGACCAGGCCGTGTACTACAAGCGGGCACCGAATGAGCACGTCGTTGTCACCGTCTCCATGGATGACATGGCCGTCACTGCCAACCATATCTCCCACATCACTCGTTTCAAGTCCCAGCTTCACCAATACTTCGATATTATGGACCTGGGGGAGCTCAGCTGGTTGTTAGGACTGAAAGTAAGCAGAGACCAAATGGCATGCACCATAACACTGTCGCAGAAAGCCTATGTTGGCACCATCGTCGAACACTTCTACATAGGCGACACTAAGAGTGCGCAAATGCCAATGGAACTGGGACTCACCTTGTCCATTGAGCAGGGACCTGTCACAGTCGCCAAAATCCACGACATGCATGATGTGCTGTATCAACGAGCCATTGGCTCATTGATGTACGCAGCAACCAGTACACGCCCCGACATAGCCTTCTCTGTTGCCATGTTGTCGCAATTTATGCGCAACCCTGGTAGGCCCCATTGGGAGGCCACCAAGAGGGCCCTCCAATACCTCAAAGGTACAGGCGAGTACGAGCTGACACTTGGGGCCACAGACGGAGGTCTTGAAGCCTTTGTGGATGCCAATTGGGTGTCCCAGCCACATAGGTACTCGATGTCTGGGTACATCGTCCTACTGAACGGAGGTCCAGTGGCTTGGAGTGCGCAAAAGCAGGCACTAATAGCCCTGTCCACTGCAGAGGCTGAGTATATTGCCCTGACGAGCGTAATGTGCAAGTTACTTTACCTGTGGTTGCTCATCGAGGAACTCTACGACACTCTCCTGCACCCCATACCCGTGTTCTGCGACAACCAAGCCACGATAGTGTTAGCATCAAATGGCAAGTTCCAATCACACACCAAACACATCGACCTCAGATCAGAGTCGAGAGAGGCCGAAGGATCCGAGCGATAAGGGGAGATAGGTCCAAGCGCACGCCAAATAGGACAAAGACAAGCGACGTATGACGTCGGCTCGCGTCCTAAAATCTTTCCAATGTTTATCAATCATATATTCCTGTAACCACGCCACTTACCTTATAAGCACAGAGTGCAGCGCCCAAACATCTCAGTTGTTTCGAACGAACTGAGATGTGAGTATCTTTGTCGTACCTGCCGTTAACGTTGAACTAATGGCTCGTAGTTACCTTTGTGTTCTAGGTACATAGATCAATAGAGTCGTTTTGAATGAACTGAGATTTACCTTTGTGTTCTAGTGATTCGCTCTTTGTCGTACATACTCCCGCGCTCGTATAACGCCTATAGGTACACCTGTTAAAAGGCGCGTCTAATACGCCTGTTTAGGAACGAGCGCACCGTTTTGAGTCTTAGCTCGTTGTCGGCCGAATGTCCTGTTAAACGGTCTCAGAATCATATTTTTCTATTCCTACTCTACCCGCACATAAAAACGAACCCTCGTAGAATTAGGCATCTCAGTCTTCCTCCTGGATACTGAGATGTAAGCACCAGTACCATCGTATAACGTATCATCAGCTAACAAAGACTTAGCATACCTTTTGTCATAGGTACTTTTAGCACGTGGAGTCTTCCTCCCGGATACTGAGATCATACCTTTTGTCATAGTTGTCCTTCTCCCCGCATGTCCGCATCCTCGAAGTCAACAGGTTATGAGCCCTGACATGGCCAACACCGACAGCATGCTCCCCACCAACTCAGCGTTGTTTAACATACCAAAGCTCGCAGAAGACGGGGCGAATTGGATTACCTACAAGGAAAGAACGTTAACAGCGATTGGTGCAAGAGGGTTAATGCGTTACGCTGACGGCCGTGCAACGAAGCCTGTGAAATATGCTGTCAACCCCAGCACGAAGCAGGTTCAAAAACCCGACGGAACGGTGCCTACGCAGGCAGAGATCGATGCTCTAGACGAAAGGATGGATGAGTTCCATCAAAAGGATTCATTAGTAAAACAGCAAATATTCAGCACCATTACTGACTGGTTACTCCTCCGGGTACAGAAACTTGGGCTTGGCTCGAGGATATGGGCCGAAATATGTGACATCCACGAGGGAAAGACCGAGCTGGTCCAAATAGACCTTTGGCGCCGCCTTCAGGAGACACGCTGTGAAGAGAATGCAGATGTAAAGGCTCACTTTAGCGAAATGTTGCGCCTTCGCAAGTCCTTGGCAGGCATGGGAGCCGAAATTGACGATCGAGACTTCTACGCTATCATCCTGGCCTCCCTTCCAGAATCGTATCGCCCCCTCCTCTCATCGATCAACGCAGCCGCGAAGATCACGATGACACCCTTAAGTCCTTATGAATTAGTCAACATCATATCGGAGGAATATGAGCATCGTATGCTCACCGATCGCCGCACGACAAAGAAAGGCACTAACTCGGCACTTTCTGCTACAGCAAAGGGGAACTCCAGCAGAGCGAGGACACCTAGGAGTACCCCGAGTGCAGCGAACCCTGATGCAGTGTGTTACAACTGCGAACGTAAGGGACACTACAAGGAGGATTGTTGGAGAAAAGGGGGAGGAAAGGAAGGTCAGGGACCAAATCAAAAGCAGAGAAGGGGAGGGAACTCACAGAGACATACGGCAAACGTCGCTGCTGACCCTCCCGGCTCCCAAGACAACTTTGTGTTTGCCACCAGTGCCCTAACGACCATTGTGGAACAGCTCAGAGTCCCCGTAGAACGTCGCGGCGCCATAATCAATTCTGGAGCAAGCGCGCACTTCTGTCCGGATAGGTCGAAGTTCGAGGACTTCGTAACCATAAAGCCACAAGATATACATACGGCTGATGGTACGAAGGTTAGCGCCGTTGGGAAGGGTAACATTAAGATAGACTTACCTTTAGGCAATAAACGCACAACTGTCACGCTGCAGGATGCCCTATACGCCCCACAGATGGCCTTTACCCTCGTGTCAACGAACTGAATCACGGCCGCTGGTTTTGCCGTTCATTTTGAGGGTACCAAGTGCCGCATCCTGTCGAAAGGGCCAAAACGCCAGGTTATCGCAGAGATCCCTCAAGTTGAGGGACTCTACACTGTTCTCGCACGTCAGCAACACTATGCGAGTCTTGCTAAAAAGAAACTCACCGTTTTCGAGCTTCACAAAGCTCTAGGCCATATCTCACAGCCGGCGGTCCAGCATGCGATGCAGAAAGGACTCATTGAGGGTGTTGAGCTAGACTCCACCTCTCAGCCTGAGTTCTGTGACGCATGCGCCAAGAGCAAGGCTACCAGGGTCCCTTTCCCAAAGGAGACGGACAGGCGAGCAAAATCCTATGGCGCCCTAGTACACACGGACCTTTGGGGCCCCTCCCAGACTGCCAGTCTAGGAGGCTGCAACTATTATATGAGCTTCACGGATGATTACACCCGTGAAACCAAAGTCTGGTTCCTAAAGGTGAAAAGCGAGGCGTTAGAGGCATTCAAACAGTATACGGCTCACCTCGGCAGACAGCACCCGGGAGTCAGGGTCCAAAAGATCCGGTCAGATCGCGGAGGGGAATATCTCTCTGCAAAATTTGATAAGTACTTGCGAGACGAGGGAATAGAACGTGAACTTACTGTTCACGACTCCCCACAACAAAACGGCATGGCGGAACGCCTAAATCGCACGTTAGTGTCCCTCGCACGGGCCATGCTCCTAGGACGAGAGCTGCCAAAATACCTGTGGGCCGAGGCGATTAGCTATGCAACCTGGCTGAAAAATCGCCTACCTTCGAGGGCAATACCCAACCAAACACCATATGGTTTGGTGCATGGCACCAAGCCGGACTTGTCCCTAGCCAAGGAGTTTGGCGTCTCCTGCCTGGTCCACGTGGGCAACACGGGGAAGTTGGATGCAAGGGCGGAAGAGGCCATCTTCGTAGGTGTTGACGCCGAGAGTAAGGTGTATCGAGTCTATTGGGCAGGGAAGCGTAAGGTCTCAGTAGAACGCAATGTCGTATTCCCACCTACCACCGTTGAGGTTGCTGCTGATGTGCAGGACGAGGGGGAGTCTGGATCCATGAAGCCTTCGAACGTTAGCGTCCAGGCAACATCACCAGCCAATCCACCACTCACCAGTCCAAAACCTCCTTCTACGCCCCCACAGTCACCCCAACTCCCTCAAATACCACCCGAGCCACGAGCCACGAGGACGAGACCCCCGCCAGGATACTATGCCTCCCTCCATGAAGGAGAGGTAGCGGCGCTAGCTGCAGAACCACTCCTCATAGCGTCAGAAGGCACAAACGATGGATCAGACGGACCACTTACCTGGTACACGATGGCTGCTGCAGAGGCAGAACCCACCCTCCAACAGGCCTTGAGTGGGCCGGATGCGGGTGAATGGCAGGAGGCGATAGACTATGAATTAGGTCAGCTGGAGAAGCTTGGAACGTGGGAGATCGTCAACGCACCTGACCGTGTGAATTTGATCCCGTGCCATTATGTTCTGGCCACAAAGAGAGGTCCAAACGGCGAGAAGCTAAAGCTCCGCGCCCGGCTAGTAGCAAATGGACAACGACAGAAGTTCGGTGTCGACTATTTCGACATGTTCGCACCCACCTCCAATATGACGACGATTCGGGCCGTTCTATCTATGGCCGCCAAACTTGACTGGGAAATCCATCAAGTGGATATTAAGAGTGCGTACCTGTATGCTGAGCTTAAAGAGGACATTTACATGCGCCCACCGCCTGGATACTTGAAGAAAGGAGACGAGGGAAAGGTGTTGAAGTTGAGAAGGAGTCTGCCGGGTCTGAAGCAAGCTGGGTATGAGTGGTCTGAGGAGTTAGCGTCTGTTTTTGCCAGGATGGCCTTTACCCGCTCCCAGATCGACCAAGCCGTCTTCTACCGCTCCGTCGATGACGAGCACACCGTCGTGACTGTATCAGTCGACGATACATCAGCAAAACCCTAACCCTATGTACAGCGCTGCACAACCCTGCACAGCATCACAGCGTCACAGCAAGGTCCCCCCATGCACAGCGCTGCACAGTGCTGCGCACTACACAATTTCTCAATAAAACATAATTGTTAGTATACCATCATGTTGTATATATATTTATGACTACATTACATTTATTTTTACATAGAATTAGTACTTCTGTGATGCTGCAGAGCCTTTGCAAAAAAAAAATTATGACCTGTGACACGCTGTGTGGCTGTGGCACTGTACCCAAATCAGGGTTTTGCTGATGTATGGCCGTAACGTCGAAGCACCTCCGTCACATAGCTAAGTTCAAACAACAACTCACACAGTACTTCGATATCTCCGACCTCGGTGAGCTGAACTGGTTGCTGGGCCTCAAGGTCGAATGCGACCGTCACACTCGCACCATCCAGCTTTCCCAAAGGGCCTACATTGACACCATAGTCGAGCGTTTCCATCTTGAGGACGCGAAACACGTCGCAACCCCCATGGAAACAGGTGTAGTCCTGTCCGATGCTAACTCTCCCTCAACCCACGCTCAAACAGAGGCCATGCGAAACGTACCCTATCAGCGAGCCATCGGCTCGCTGATGTATGCAGCCACGAGCACTCGCCCAGATATTGGGTTTGCCGTTGCCATACTATCCCAGTTCATGCGGAACCCCGGCGTAGTCCATTGGGACGCCGTCAAAAGAGTCCTGAGGTACCTGAAAGGTACATCTGACTATGGAATTACTCTAGGGGGTTCAGGAACGGGACTGGAAGCTTACGCGGACGCAGACTGGGCCTCGCAGGCCCACAGGCACTCAATGACGGGCTACATCGTCATGCTAGACGGTGGCCCAGTAGCGTGGAGTGCACACAAGCAACCGATAATCGTGTTGTCTACGGCCGAGGCAGAATACATCGCACTGACCACTGTAGGCCGTGAGATAATGTATCTCCAGCTACTCCTCGAAGAACTTTACCAGTGCACGCCCATTGCTACGCCCTTGTACTGTGACAACCAGGCCGCCATAGCACTTGCAACCAACAATAAATTCCACTCCCGCACGAAACACATCGACCTACGCTATCATTTCGTTCGATTCCACGTTCAGCACGACACCTTCACTCTCATTTATTGCCCCACCGACGATAACGTCGCAGACGCACTCACGAAGCCGCTACCACGTCCACGCCTGGAGAAGCTACATGGCATGATGAAGCTCGAGTGCGCTCGAGGGGGAGTGTTAAAAGGTGCGTCTAATACGCCTGTTTAAAAACGAGTGCACCGTTTCAGGTCTTAGCTCGTTGTCGGCCGAATGTCCTGTTAAACGGTCTCAGAATCATATTTTTCTATTCCTACTCTACCCGCACATAAAAACGAACCCTCGTAGAATTAGGCATCTCAGTCTTCCTCCCGGATACTGAGATGTAAGCACCAGTACCATCGTATAACGTATCATCAGCTAACAAAGACTTAGCATACCTTTTGTCATAGGTACTTTTAGCACGTGGAGTCTTCCTCCCGGATACTGAGATCATACCTTTCGTCATAGTTGTCCTTCTCCCCGCGTGTCCGCATCCTCGAAGTCAACAACACCCGCCCGACCAGCTAAAATCGGCCTCAAAAATGCGAAACTTTTGGCCTCAAAAATGCAATTCCGGGCAGAGGTCAAAAAATCACGTGGTGTGACATGCTGTGACCTCCCGCTAATGCGTGACAGATTGTGACACGCTACTCACCGGTGACAACAGCGGCGACCATAGAGGCACATAGTATCTCAATCAAATGTAATAAGTTTACTAGAATAGATCAACCACTATTTCTCGGTCTCTCATGCCTGTAATTTCGGTACCTTGTATCTTCCGGATCTGATGCTTAAGGTCTTTGGAAAGCATGATGACAAGAAGCTGTTTTATGAGGCGTTTGAGGGGGCGTGTATTTGAGTCGGGACAGGTCGGAATAGGGTTCAAACCTTCACCGCTGGACGAGTGTCCTATAAACCTGTTCTGAAGGACGTGAAAAATGCAATAGCCGGATAGGCCTTTCGTCCACAGTGTCTCAAAAATGCTATTTCCGGGCAGAGATTTTGTGATATTTGGCGCTCAAAAATGCTATTTTGCGGGGGTACATTAGCTGGAGCTTCCGGGGGCCTCGAAAGGCGAAGATGGCCAAGTCTGCCGATACCTGTTCTAAACGCGATTCGAAACGTGTGAAAACAGCTGGTATGGACTTAGACTCGGAGGTTTGCAACTTAGAGCCACCCGAGATCTTTTCTTCAAATATCGAGTCTCCCATTCCATCTTCATCGTCTAGCACTACTCTTTTGCCGCCACTGTCGCTGAAACCAAAGCCTCAGACAAAAAATTCAGTAAGAGATACGACAGATTATCATTGATCAAAACGTTCGGTTCTCCATCTCTCGTAAGTTCAACCGGCGAAATAAAATAATAACAGCAAAAGCATCTCCACCAATCGCATGAGTGTGCTACTGAGGTCGTAAGTGTTGGTAAGTGTCCATAACGCGTGTAAGTTAAGCGTTCATTTCAGTGGTTTTGCAGATGCATGGAAGCACTAAGTATGTAGTCGATGCTGAGATATCGAGCAATGGCCCTGCCCCGCGATCGACAAACATTCCTAGCAAGCGAAATCAATAAACTTTGAATGTTTGTAAAGCCATTTGCAATTCGCCGCCGTGGGAGTCGCTAGGCTGAAAAAGCGACTGATCTCGTCGTAACGCCGTCGAAGAACATTCCTGCCAAGCGAGCATGGAAGTGCCAGGGCGTCGTATGTAGTCACCGCCGAGAAATCAATGATAAAATGCCAGAAATGGTGCTCGACTCCTTCGGCAACGAAAGTGAAAGTGTTAGGATGAGGTAAATTCATCGACAAACATTCTTGATAGGAGGAAACGAGGAATGATCGATAGCTCCTTTTGCGATGAAAGTTCCAGAGCGGCGGTCATGAGCCAGCGAGTTGCCATCGCCCTATGGTTTGGCACCAGCATCGAGCTGCTCGCACGATTCAGGAGGGACGCCAGAATGCCGTGGCCCGTCGCCGAGTCTGCACCTGAGGAGTCCGCATATAAATGATGTTGCGACCGCAGGTTTGAAGACCAACTCACTTCTCGTATTCTCTTTCTTGCCTCACAAACAACAAATCTCATTCATCATTCATCATGGCTATCAGCGGTGTCCTTGTAAACGTACACAACCCTGCCCTCGTGTTGACGATGACCAAAGACGGCAAGGTCGAAGGTCAGAGTCTGAACCATACCGGCCGTGACAATCAGCTGGTCAGTAGACGTCCAGAGATGAAGTTCCGACCCTAACGCTGACAGTGATATCATCGATAGTGGTTCGCGCAGTTCAGATATGTCAAAGAAACAGACGCGTATGTGTGGTCGGTCCTGAACAAGGGTACTGGAAAGTACTTGTCGTGGAACGTAGGTGTCTGCGAGAAGCGATTCAGATGTCAATCTCACCACTTTGCACCAACTTGCAGTCGAGCATGCAAGTCCTCATGAGCGACACTCAACACTGGTGGAAATTGGCCATCGTAGGCGAGAATATCGGGTGCGTATCATGCGTGGTTCGGACCAGGCCTATCGACTGACGATGAGGCGCAGATTCCAAGTCCCCCATGCGTCCAAGGACGATGAAAGCTACTACACTTTGGAGCTTGAAGACAATGCATCGGTGACGTGGCCCGTTGACCGTGGTATCGTACTGTTTTCTGACGCTCGTTGCAGGTCACCCTCAAGAACCAGACGGGGACTGTCATCAGCAGGCAGCTGTGGACTCCCGTGGATAAATGAGCGTGCGCCTGAAGGATTTCGTTTCAAGTTGGCTGTCTCGCGAATGTGTTAGTCTGCGTGCTTTTTGACGAACGTGACATCCAACTGTCGCGGTAAATGTGCCGCAGTCCCTGTTTTTCGTATCTTTTGTACACGTATGCATTGTTGTCTGCCGCGGCCCATAGCACGCTTGTGGTTGGTTCCGTGAGCGCGAGGTAATTCTCAACCAGCAACATTGAAAAACACGCATGTCTTCGATATTCGTACGTGCCGTGCCTCTGATGATTCGAGTGGGCATTGGCGGGACGAGGCGTGCGCTAGCTCAGAGAAGGTGTGGTACATCTCCAGATGCTCTGGACGCCGCATAAATCAATAAACGACCCCGCGTGCGAGAGAACGGGGATACTCGCCCGCAATCCACTATAATTTTTGCTTCCTGATCCTGGTATATCGCGCTCTGCGAACGTTATCTTGCGAGTAGAAGTGTCGATTGAGAAAGAGGATGTATCTTGACATTAACATTCTCGGCGAGGTCATCCACGTGGACGTCCTCTGGCTCTGTTTTGAATTATATGATTAGCCTGTCCGCCTCAACTATTCGATTCTTGTTCCTTCCTTTCTTCTACTGCCGTTCTCTCCTCCAACCAAGTACTACTGACGTGCGCCACGAGTTTGCAAGGACGTCGGCAGGCAGGCGCGGGCGTGCATCAAAACATGAGAGGGACGACGAAGACATAGCTGACGGTGGATGACCGGAAGGTACAACTCTTGCGACTGAGATCGGACGGAGATACATATGTTCTGTATGATCTTCAACGTATTGCTGAACCGGACCTTTTGTTGCTAAAAAGGAAGTCGAAGGCTTTGGGATTCATTATGTACAAACAACCGTGCCGAGGCCATTACAATATCACATGTGATATTCTTCAAGATTAGTAGTAAGAAGACCAGTTAAAAGCCCCCTTCAATCTCCGTGATGCTGAGCGAGTCCGGGTCCGAGTCTCCGCATAGTTCTAGGGAGACGGATGAAAGGGACGGGCGAACAGGAACAAAGTTTATCACTAGACCCTAATATTACAAAAAACAAGAAGCTGGAGGGAGAATGGTAGACATAGAGATATCCGATCACCCAGCGCGATGAAGGTCAGCGTAACTAGATCTAGAATATGCAAGTATCTCGTGGTCAAGAGATTCCGCATTCTCACAATGTGAAGTGATTCGCATGACACAGATCTTAGCCTGCCTAGATTTGATTACTGTTTTCAAACTTCCAGGTTAATGCTTTAACCAGCAGCACCTATAAAGCGCGTGAGCACATAACTGACGAACAACCAACCAACCCACACTGGTCTGAAATATCTAGCCCTTTTTACGGTAAGTTTCACCTCACCAACAATATACGATGACACTGATGTGGTCTAGATGAGTTTGTTGACGATGATTATCCTGGCATTTACGGCTGGTGGTCCTCTTTGTGCACGAGCCATGCCTAGCCCCGAGACCACTTACACCCCATGCATTTGGAGAACGCTGTGTGGGGAAACGTGCGCCCAATTGTATACAGTGGACACCAGAGTCTGCAATAGTACCAATGACGCTCTCGCAATTCAGTATTGCTGTGCATACTAGTATCGGGAAAACATTGTAACGCAAATGAGGGGTCCGGGTATGTTGGCGGCGATACTCTTTATCAGAAACACGTACTAAGCACAAAATAGAGATGAAAACACACACGTTGCAAAGTGCAATAAAAGATCCCCGAAAGATTTCTCGTAGATTGTATTCTTAGTTGCTCTTGTAAGGACTTTTCTGTCACGCACTTGTTGATCATCGTCAAGGAATCAAACTTGTTCTTCATGAATGCTGTACGGACCTAATGGTCGTTTCAGGAAGGGACTACTCGCACTGCTCAGGACAAGTCCGATACCAAAACGGGACGACACCCGTCCAATATTCGTTGTTTGGTGGTGAAGAAAATCTTGAAACTGTGACCTTTATTTCGCTTGGGTATTCCGGAGAAAGGAAATGAACACTACCTGAAAGATAGCCAAATCTCAGAAGCACGCAGTGCGGTGTAGGCTGGTGTTCAGGGTAGCGCATCCCAAGTTCGTGGAATCAACAAACAAATACAATGTCTTGTGGATGTGCAGTGTACTGTAAGCGATGCAGAATATGATTTTCCTGGATCCATTCACCGGAGGTCAAGAACAGCGCGGGTCAGAGAGCTTGACAACTACCGCCGGTGTTTAGAAACAACCTGGAAAGAAACGATGCTACTCACACCGAAAATGCCACGAGCGAAGTTGACCTGGTCGCTCAAGCCCTCATAATCTTTCCTACCCGCTAACCTGTGAAATTGGGAATGTAAACGCACGTGCATGTTTGTATGTACACTTGCAATCTGATCAGCAACGGTGTTTAACGCCAGCAGGCGTCAAACATATTGATGCCAAATTTTATTCAAGGCAAGGGGCATAGAGGGCGATAGTCTGCCTCGATGGAAAAGGCAAGCTGCACTTGCCTACATGTCCTCATAATGCTAAGTATGTTGTCTGTCCGCAGGGGAAAGCCACGATAGGTACCAGGGACGCTGTGATTGACACGGTACAAAGTCACAAGTACGCAACGTTTACTTCCGACCGGCTCTCCACTCTCCAGTCGCATACAGAGCTTGCTTACCAGCGAACACGGTTGGAATAGCAAGGATACCTCCGTACAGAAGCACCTGACCAAGCTTGAGATCTACCCAATACCAGACAAGTAGCACTTCAAAGGCGCCGAGGAGGGCAGTAAAGGGTATGATACTGAGTGAAAAGAGGTTCGGGACCTTGACGCCAATTTTACTCCACTTTGATAACAAAGTTCGTCAGCTGAGGATTGATTTAATACAAAAAACGTACCAGTCCGATCAACACGAGCCAAGGCGACAGTACAGTCGCTGCAAATACGGCAGAGACAAACTGAGGAGGTGACTTTTGTTCAGGGCGGAAGGTATGCTTGATGGCGGGGAGGACATGGAACGACGCTTCATCCGGGTGTTCAGCAGGAGTTTGGGAGGCAGGTAGGTAGAGGTCAAAAAGGTCGTATTGTGCAGGTGCGTGCACGAAGGAGCCCAGAATAAGCGAGACCTCAAGGGGGTTGTGCGTGGTTGGCGGGATGGACGCAGGTGGGCGCACCATGTTCTAACATGGCGATTAAATCTAACGCATTTTGCAACAGCAAAAGTGATGCAACGCACCAGCTCAAATTTAGCCTTTCCTCCTGGGGTCACACGAACAGGCTGGATGCCCTCCTCGCCAGACGCCTTGTCATAGAATCGGAGGAAGGTTTGGTGCGGTTGAACACCTTTGCCCTCGTCACTTTCCGTTATCTGGAACGTAAGCTTAAGAGTGTCAGTTGGGCCAAGAGTCAAAGGCTCTGGTTTTTCGGTCAAGGACAGGCTATATGGCATATGAGTTATACTACAGCAGGAATGTGATTAGCGCATACGTGTCCGAGCGCAGCTGAGTCGCATCTGGCGTGCTAATTGTGAAACGAGGAGACTGAAGGGACAAAGAGGCCGCTTGGACAGTTGCTGCAAGAAGCAGCCAAGAGAATTGCCATACCATGGTTTTAGTTAAGATGTTGCAGTCCCAGTTTGGATGACGTGTTAAGTCTTCAAGCTCAGCTAAAGTTCTACAAAAATAATAAAAACAATTTATTCCTGAAGAGCAAAAAAAGACCCCACCGTGGTTCGAACACGGGACCGCACGATCTGCAATCGTGTGCTCTACCACTGAGCTATAGAGTCGATATCGCACATTGCCCACTTGAATGATATATTACCGTTTCCAAGACTTACATAATACTGACCCCATCAACACACTGGCAGGACGCGTCACCGCGTCATTAACTATCCTTTGCATCATGCCCGACGTCGAGATTGTGAAGGCTACCGACAAGAAGGACGAAAAGAAAGATGAAAGGAAGCCAGAACCACCGACACCGACGCAGGAGATTAAAGCTAACATCGCGCTCATCGACCGTGCTATCAATGACCTCGAAACCCGGCTCACTCATCGCGTCTTACGTTCACTAACTGCGCTGCGAAAGCGCATAAATGACAAGGTTCTACGCGATGCCATCGAGGAGAATTATCCCAAAGGTGTGTGGTGCATTCACACCTTCTACTCGTATGCTCAACTTTGCGCAGACTCTGCTGTCAAGAATTCTCTACTATCATGGCTTCCTCCTGCTCCTGCCGTGGAACAGTCCATGGAAGTAGATACAACATCAGGGACAAATGCTACTGCATCTTTGCCTCCATCGTCGAAGCCAACTTCTGATCCTGTACCAGAAGCTGAGATTTATTTCCGTCTGCTCATCATTCATCATCTCCACACGTCCAAAGACACATACTCCAAGTCCATAGAGCTTTCTCACGAGACTGTCGACAAAATGCAGGCCATGAACCGTAGAAGTATGGACCCAATAGCTGCCAAGATATGGTTTGCCGTAGAGCGATCATATGAACTCGGCGGAGAGTTGGCAGATGCCCGCCCGTGAGTTCAGGTCCATGTAAATTTGGCACGGTCTTAACTTGTCGTTTTCCAGAATGTTCCTCGCTGCGCAACGCACTGCGTCTCTTCGTCACGATGATGACACGCAAGCCTCGCTGATCAATCGCTTACTTCGGGGTTATCTCCACTATAATCTTTACGACCAGGCTGACAAGCTAGTGTCCAAGACTACTTTCCCTGCCTCAGCGAGCAACCCGCAGTATGCCCGCTACCACTATTGTCTTGGGCGCATCAAAGCGGTGCAACTGAATTATACTGCGGCACACACGAACTTGCAACAAGCTATCCGTCGCGCCCCTGCTGCAAAGACTGCGCCAGGGTTCTACCAGGTCGTGCACAAACTTTTTGTGATCGTTGAACTTTTAATGGGTGACATTCCGGACCGGGGTCTTTTCCGGCATCCGGTATTAGAAAAAGCCTTAAGTGCTTATTTTGATATCGTGAAGGGTAGGAAAATTTACTGCTGTCCAAAGCAATGCAATTGCTGACGCTTTTCCCTAGCCGTTCGGACAGGCTCCTTATCGGAATTCCAGACGACTTTGAATAAACATGCTGCACAGTTCGAGGCCGACAAAACTTATACCCTGATTGTCCGGCTCCGGCAAAATGTTATCAAGACTGGTATTCGCAGGCTTTCTCTATCATACTCGAGGATTTCGTTGCGTGACATCTGCTTGAAACTCCACCTCGATTCCGAGGAAGACGCAGAGTATATTGTTGGTAAGGCCATTCGGGACGGTGTGATTGAAGGCAGAATCGTCCATGAGAAAGGATGGATGGAATGCGGAAGTCAGAAGGATGGCTACGGCCCTGAGGCTAGCGATATGTTTGGCAGACGAATCGGATATTGCTTGGATTTGCATAACGAGAGTGTCAAGGTAAAGTTTTTTCCGTTGGAAACTTTCATGTCGGGTATATCTCATACTTGGATCTTGCAGGCTATGCGCTACCCTCTTAATGCACACCGTAAGGAGCTTGCTGCTGCGCAGGATGCGCGGGAGCGCGAGAAAGAGCTCGCAAAGGAAATACAAGAGGGAGACTTGGATGACGATGAGGGTCTTGGAGATTACTAGAGAATTTCATTCCCCTTGTAGAAATAATGCAATACGCTTCAATGACTCGCTTTGGAGCTGGTACTAGTAGTGTTGGAGCGGCTCGCTAGCAAGTATTTCCTAGAGTTAGGTCGCACTCCAGCCCCACGGCAATGTTCGGGCTGAACTTATGTAATGGCTGAGTGATGTTCCGTCGCCTGTTTCAATCTCCGCGGCACTCGGAGTGTTACAACAGACGACTCAAGTCACCTTGTTCCGTTCGGCAAAAAAACTGGTGAGGCGTTGTCTGTGCCTCGAGAGGCAGTATCTGTTTAAAATTTTCAGTGCTCTTTTCTCGCAGCCGTCTTACCGCGGCACCATGTCAATTGTGAGGCGTTTGTGGCAGCGAATATTGAAGCCAGTATGTGATAGACCGGGCCAGAACGCCATATGACTCGTTCCGTTACTAACGGTTCCCTGTAGACATATTTCGTTGGAAAGGACATGGAAGGTACGTTCCGGCCGTGACACAAAGCCTTGTCCTGTGTCTCTTGATCCGATAACGTTTAGGTAACAAGTATTTTGAGTATCCAAATGCGAACAATGGTACGATTGTCCCGGAACCTCTTTCAAGTCCCCACTTATGGTCTACTTGTTATGTGCAAAGGACGTTCCAAACGAACAGTGAAGTACAGGAAAAACGAGGACATGTGGGCGTACGTTGCTAGTGGCAAACGCTTGCCAGGTTTGTACCTCCATTTTTATCGTTACGTTCTGATTTCTGATTTTGCCTACTCCTTTTTTATTCGTGTTTATTGTGTGCAGTGCAATGGTCAGCATGGCTGACGCACACTAGGCCCGATCCGCCGGGCATTGAGGTAGGACGCACTAATTTAACCTGATACTTTGCTAATATTTTACGTGAATTTTGATATATATTGTCACACTCACAGGAACTACAAGCGGATCTAGCACGTCAGCAACGAGTTAAGTTAAACGCAGCTATTCTAGAAGCGAGGGATGAAGCAGAAAGAGCCAATAGGGAGCGACTGGAGGCACCCAGCCACCATTCTGCAGTTGAGACGCAGTCTCGAAACGTGTCTAGGGATGAAAGGCTAGAACCACCAGAATCTGATCGACGACCGAAAACACAAACACGGGATCCTTGGGCTGAGGCATTGTCAGGATCCGATGAGCCTCGATCATGGGTTCCCATGGCTCGGAAAAGGTAGCATGCTTGTTCAGGGTTATTATTTCAAAGGTTTGAGACATAGTGACAGGAGTCTTGCCAATGAATTAACTGCCTCGTTGCCAGATCTTTATTTTAACCGAGCCAGATTTGTCGTATTTGCTCTGCCTCGTTCTTGTTTCTTCTACCAGGACCTCTTCGCATCAAGCGATCCTCAAAGGCTGCTGTATGCAAAGTTCAAATATGTCTTATCACAAGGAGAAGCATGCCTATGCTGTGGAGTTCGGATAACTAGACCTTCTATTTACATGCATGATTCTATCATCAGAAGCACAACGCAAGTTCAGAGCTGGAAAAATATGCAAGTTGTCTGGTCTTTTAAGCGGAGGAAATTTACATTTGGGTGTGTACTTTCTGCTATGAAATGGGTCTTACAGGACTATGGTGACGTCGGTTCATGTTTATTATGACAACCTTGCAGAACTTTGTGTTATCTGGCGCAGGCGACATAGGGGGTTTATTGTCAATTTGCCTGATGTCTCTGTGAGAGGACTCGGTCGATCATTTGGCGGATATCACTCATTCCTAGATTCTTTTGATCCCTCTTCCACGAGATATCAGTAGTAGGTTTCCAGTCTTGGCTTTCGTACTAGAGTGAGAAGATACATTTTCCATCTATGGTTCGAACCCCTGATAATCAAACGAAAGGACGGGGACATGCTGGAATTCGAAAGTTAATCTTTGGTGAATCTGAAGGGAGTCTTTTAACTTGCCGCACGGCTACACAAATAGTTGATTGTGCTAAATAAAGGCGTTTATAACGAGCGCGAGAACAACGAGGAGTCTAGAACGAGAAAGATCTCAGTGTCTTGAACGAAACTCTATTACAAACGGTGCGTCTACCTAGAACGAGAAAGCTACAGCTAACGTTAGACGTGTTAACAACTCTAGGTGACTTTTAGAACGTACATCTCAGTGTCTTGAACGAAACTGAGATGCACCTGCGCTACTGGTACTGGTCTTATAGTAAGTGTGTCAGGAACTTGAATATATGAATGAGAGACTGAAAATAATCTAGGATGCGAGCCGATGTCACTCCACCGCTCGCCTATGTCCATTTTGGCTTGAGCTCGTACCTATCACCTCCCGGACATCCTTATCTCGGATCCTTCGGCTTCTCTCGTCTCGGACGTCTCGGCTTCGTAGTCCAACACTCCCCCTCGAGCGCAAGCCACACTCATCAGCATCCTCAACTTCTGGAGTCGTGGTCGTGGGAGCGCCTTCGTAAAGGCGTCAGCGACGTTGTCCTCGGAGGGGCAGTAGAATAACTTGAAGGTGCCGTTCTTGACGTGTGAGCGGACGAAGTGGTATCGAAGGTCGATGTGCTTGGTGCGTGACTGGAACTTTCCATTGGATGCTAATGCTATCGCAGCTTGATTGTCACAGAACACGGGAATGGGATGTGGGACGGGGTCGTAGAGCTCTTCGATGAGCAACTGAAGGTAAAGTAATTCGCGTATCACACTGGTCAGGGCGATATACTCAGCCTCTGCCGTGGATAGCGCGATCAGTGGTTGCTTACGGGCACTCCATGCCACTGGCCCTCCGTTTAATAGAACGACATACCCGGACATCGAGTGTCGGTGGGGTTGGGACGCCCAGTCTGCATCCACGAAGGCTTCAAGGCCGCCGTCCGTCGAACCGAGTGTCAGCTCGTAGTCTCCCGTTCCCTTGAGGTAACGTAGCGCCCTTTTGGTGGCCTCCCAGTGGGGCCTACCAGGATTGCGCATGAATTGCGACAGCGTCGCGACGGGGAATGCTATATCAGGCCTGGTGCTAGTGGCTGCGTACATCAGCGAGCCAATGGCTCGCTGATACGGCACGTCGCGCATGGCCTGGATCTCCTGCACTGTGGCAGGTCCCTGCTCAACGGACAAGGTAAGTGTTGGCTCCATCGGCGTCTGCGCACTCTTAGCGTCTCCCATGTAGAAGCGTTCGACGATCGTGTCGACATAGGCTTTTTGGGAGAGGGTCAAGGTACGTGCACCACGGTCTCGTGTTACCTTTAGGCCTAACAACCAGCTTAGCTCGCCTAGGTCCGTGATTTCGAAGAATTCGCGGAGGTGGGACTTGAAACGGGTGATGTGGGAGGTGCTGTTGGCGGTGACGGCCATGTCGTCCACGGAAACGGTGATGACGACGTGTTCTCCCGGTGCCCGCCTGTAGTACACTGCCTGGTCCACCTTGGACCGGGTGAATCCTATCTTCGCAAAGACTCCCGCTAACTCCTCAGCCCACTCAAAACCGGCCTGCTTCAAACCAGGTAAGCTCCTTCGCAGCCGCAACACCTTTCCTCGCTGACTCTCCATGAGATAGCCGGGTGGCGCGCGCATGTAAATCTCCTCCTGGATACTGGCATACAGGTACGCACTTTTTATATCGACCTGGTGGATCTCCCAGTCGTTCTGAGCCGCCATTGTCAGCACGGTGCGTATGGTGCTCATGTTGGCTGTCGGCGCGAACGTGTCGAAGTAGTCGACGCCGAATTGCTGCCTCTGGCCGTTGGCAACGAGGCGTGCCCGCAGTTTGAGTTTTTCGCCGTCGGGTCCACGTTTCGTGGCCAAAACGAAATGGCAGGGGATGAGGTTAGAGCCACGAGGTAAGTCTACTACTTCCCACGTCCCCAACTTCTCAAGTTGACTAATCTCGTAATCAACAGCTTCTTGCCACTCTACTCCATCCGGTCCGTTTAACGCCTGCTGCAAGGTGGGCTCTGGTTGGGCAACTGCCAAGGCAAGTTGAAGGTGAGTCTCTTCGTCCACTAAATCTACCTCTGACGCTTCCAACAGGTTCTCCATCGCTATAGCCGCTGCATTGCTGCCTTCGTTCAGGCTCGCATAGTAGCCTGGAGGAGGTCTTGCCCTCGTCATCCTTGGAGGAGTAGATGGCTGAGGTTGCTGCTCGGTAGATGGTTGAGGTTGCTGGGCGGTAGATGGTTGAGGTTGCTGCTGCAAGGTAGTGGTGATGGGCTGGACGCTATGAGGTAAATTATTATTATTACTGTTGCCGCTGTTATGTTCGTTAACAGCGGTAGGCTCCCCCTCGTCCAGTGCATCCACCAGGATCTCTGCCGGTGCAAAGGTGAGGTTCCTCTCCACCGATACACGGCGCTTCCCCGGCCAGTACACCCTATAACCCTTGCTTTCAGCGTCTACCCCTACGAATATCGCCTCCTCCGCCTTCGGCTCCAACTTCCCTGCATCCAGCACGTGGACGAAGACTTTCGCCCCAAACTCATGGGCGCGCGACAAGTCTGGCTTCGCCTTCCGCACCAGCTCGTATGGCGTCGTGCCAGGGGTGGACCTTGATGGTAAGCGGTTTTTCAACCAAGTCGCGTAGTTGACTGCCTCCGCCCACAGGTACTTCGGGAGATCTCTCCCTATCAGCATTGCCCTAGCGTGCTCGACGAGGGTCCTGTTCAGGCGTTCGGCTACGCCATTCTGCTGAGGTGAGTCGTGGACCGTCAACTGACGTTCAATGCCCTTCTGATGGAGGTATAGGTCAAACTCGGCGCTGAGATACTCTCCCCCTCTGTCCGAGCGGACCTTTCGCAGCCGAACTCCCGGCATCTGACGCGCCAACCAGGCTTCATAGCCCTTAAATGCGGTAAGTGCCTCGCTCTTCAGTTTGAGAAACTGAACTTTGGTCTGTCGGCTGTAGTCATCCGTGAACGTGACGTAGTATAGGCACCCGGCGATGCTCGCCGTTTGGGCAGGGCCCCATAGATCAGTGTGCACAAGTTCGCCGTAGGTAAGTGCGCGGCTTGTGCTCTCCTCTGGGAATGGCTTCCTCATTGACTTAGCTTGGACGCAGGCTTCACAAAATTCGGCCTTCGACGCCTCATCCAGTTCTAGGCCGGTGACTAGGCCCTTTCTGATCGCATCGGCGGCTGCAGTCTGGGACACGTGTCCCAGTACTTTGTGGGCGCTGCTGACGGTGAGCTTGCCTTTTGCGACGTTGGCATGATGCTGACGTTGTTGTCCTCCTGCGACGCTATACAGGCCTTCTGTTACAATAACATGTAACCGAGAACCCCTCCTACGGAGGTCATCATGACCTTAGCCCCTATCCCACCATATGCACCGTCTTGGAAGACTTACCGACTCAACGGAGACTCGTAGAGACGCCTAGAACGGCCTGGATGCCGTTAGATGACCTAGACCAGCCTAGGCTACATCTGATCGGACCTAGATGGTCCTCGACCCGGATCATGAGGAAGCTCTGCCTCATGGTCAGAAGACAAGCCGCATGCCTTAGCATGCGCAGTTAGACTCAAAGGCATGTTACGCCTTGAGGACAGATAAGAGAGGCATGGTAAGCCTCATGCATAGATAATCGACCGCATGGCATCAGATAAGATGCCCTTGTATAGACACACTTACATCTACCTACCGAACGTAGTATTGGTCTGTGCACACGGACGACAGTATATAGAGCAGACTAGAATCATGTATATTCCCTACTTGATTCTACTAGGTTTTATCCAGAACTTCCTCTGAAAGACAGTCCCAGTCCTTCAGTCTAAGCCGCACCTTAAGGAAAGCCGACGCTACCTTAAGTGGAACCCCCGAACCTCTCATTCGAGAGAAGATCCCCGTCTCTCCAACAGCGAGCCCGCTATCAGATTAGGCAATCCGCCTAGGGAGAGCTCGAACTATCCTAGTCCGTAACACCTTCAACCTGCGGGATCTCCGCAATGACCTTTCGGTCCGGCCCTTTGGATAAGAGCTTGCACATCCTGCCCTCGAACAGCACGGCTAGACCAGCTGCCGCGATACGGTTCGTGGAAATTAGCGTAAAGGCCATCTTCGGTGCGTACAGTGCGTTTTTTAATGTCACCCTTGTACGTTTCTCACCGAGCGGTAGCTCCAGGTGCACATCCCCTCGCCCAATGGCACTCAAACTGGAACCGTCGGCCGTCCGAACGTCTTGGGGAGGGATACTCACGAAGTTCGTGAACTTGGCTCTATCAGGGCAAAAATGGGAGGTCGCGCCCGAATCTACGATGGCGCCTCGCTTTTCGACAGGTACGTTTAGCTCGCCTGCCACGCTTGCCAAGTCTGACGTGACAAAGGCATACTGGTCGTCGTGGGGCTCTGGCTGTGTGGCTGAGTTGGCTGCCTGCTTCGGCGCCTTCTCACCTCTCCTCTTCTGTTGGTTGGGACCTTGTCCCTCCTTCCCACCACCCGGACGCCAACAGTCGGTCTTGTAGTGGCCTTTCCGGTCACAGTTAAAACAGGTGACGTCCGGATTGGCTTTGGC
This sequence comes from Suillus plorans, assembly GCF_016647745.1. Classification (NCBI taxonomy): domain Eukaryota; kingdom Fungi; phylum Basidiomycota; class Agaricomycetes; order Boletales; family Suillaceae; genus Suillus; species Suillus plorans. The sequence goes on along the minus strand of NW_024537471.1, from coordinate 178,599 downwards.
GGCGCCTGCTGACGCTCTACCTTTCCCTTTTGTTTCTCTCGCAGAGAGGGCGGAGCCAGAGGCTCCCTTTTTGGTGGGACGACGTTCGGTGAGTAGGCGATGCTCATACTCTTCGGTCACGATGCTGATTAGCTCGTAGGAGGTGATCGGAGTTTTGGTTATCCTAGCCGCTGCGCTGATGGAGGATAGGAGTGGTCGGTAGGATTCTGGGAGCGAGCCCAAGATGATGGCGTGGAAGTCGTTGTCGACGATACCTGCGCCCATTCCGGCCAAGGACTCGCGGAGCCTCATGAGCTCTGTGAAGTGGGCCTTAACGTCCCCTCCTTCATCACAGCGTGTCTCTTGCAACCGACGCCGTAAGTCAATTTGCACGAGTTCAGTCTTACCCTCGTGAATCTGACAAATCTCGTCCCAGATCTCGGAGGCGTCCCCAAGCTTCTGGACGCGCAGTAGTAGCCGATCGGTGATCGTGCTAAATATCTGCTGCTTCACGAGTGAGTTTTTCTGGTGATACTCGTCGATCTTGTTATCGAGCTCGTCTATTTCAGTCTGCGATGGCGTTGACCCGTCAGGCTTTTTAACGGCCTTGGTTTTCGGATCGACGACGAAAGGAATAGGCTCGCAGACTCGACCATCGGTATATCGCATCAAACCTCGCGCTCCAATAGCCGTTAGTGTTCGTTCTTTGTAAGTAATCCAGTTCGAGCCATCTTCTGCGAGCTTCGGGATATTGAACAGGCTGGAGTTGGTAGCGGGGAGCGTAGATTCCATGATGGTGGCAGGGCTCATAACCTAAAGGCGTTTATAACGAGCGCAAGAACAACGAGGAGTCTAGAACGAGAAAGATCTCAGTGTCTTGAACGAAACTCTATTACAAACGGTGCGTCTACCTAGAACGAGAAAGCTACAGCTAACGTTAGACGTGTTAACAACTCTAGGTGACTTTTAGAACGTACATCTCAGTGTCTTGAACGAAACTGAGATGCACCTGCGCTACTGGTACTGGTCTTATAGTAAGTGTGTCAGGAACTTGAATATATGAATGAGAGACTGAAAATAATCTAGGATGCGAGCCGATGTCACTCCACCGCTCGCCTATGTCCATTTTGGCTTGAGCTCGTACCTATCACCTCCCGGACATCCTTATCTCGGATCCTTCGGCTTCTCTCGTCTCGGACGTCTCGGCTTCGTAGTCCAACACTAAAGAGCCCATGCGAATTTTGCATAACGACAAGGCACATGGTAGAACGCCGCACTAGCAACCCAACCCCCACGTCCTCAAACCTCGAGTTCTCGTTGAGAAGCAACTGTCCAAAGAACGAGTGTTGGCAGTGCATAACATATTGACATTATGACTGACATGTGTATCATAATTGTGAGAGAAAAACATAGGGTTAACATATGGCATGGCCGGGAACATTGCATATCTACATGAGAATTGTCAAGACAGAACCCTCAGACACTGATCTTTCATGGAACGAAAATGGTATATTGGAAATGGTATATATCTGTACGATTGGGCACAAATCACTTGGACTGCTTTGTCTGGCCGGTTGGGTAATTGGCTGGGTTGGACTTCTTTGCCGGAGGTGGTTGGGTGGTCGGGCGAGGCCTTGAGTAACCACTTGTTAGTATCATGAGACCGGATTGCTTATAATAGTTGAACGTACGGGGAGATCGGTGGAAGAGTATTCTTGTCTTTCTTGTCTTTCTTCGTCGCACTTCTGGGGTCGGCTGGTCCGCGCTCGGTAAAGCTAAATGACAGTGTGAGATCCTGGGCCCCGCTTCAATTTAGATGAACGAACCCAGTTGAAGGACCCTGGATCGATTCCTCTGATTCCTCTGGACTAAATTCTTCCTCTGATGAGAGATCGGAGTCATCAGACTCTGAGTCGACATCTATATCGGTTGGTAGCCTGGAAGCAATGGATGATTTCATTTATGATTCATACTAGGAGGTAGATCATCTTACCCTTTCTCCTCAGCGATAAGATCTGTGATTTGGTAGGAGGCCATTTGGTATTTAGTATGATCGAGGAGTTAGAATTTCAGCCTGTTATAAGGCGAAGATACGATATCTAACACAGGAAGAACAACACTGGTATTTGCAGCATGGCAGCGTAGAAATCGCTCTTTGTCTACTACAACGCGAACGTTCATTGGTCAGTTATAAAGGTCCTGTGTATCAACTGACTCATTGCCGTACTTGCTGTAGATCAGTCTGGTGTAAGTGCCTTGATACCGTGACACGACAGAAACCTCGGCACTGTGTTATGTATGTCCCTTGCATGTACAGTGCGTACCATACCATATTCATATTGACTCGGACATTATGACAGACATGCGTAGGGTTAACATATGGCACAGTGGCCGGGAACATTGCACATCTACATGAGACAGAACCCTCAGATACGAAAGAAAATGGTATATAACTGTACAGCCGCGGTAGGGCACAAGTCACTTAGACTTTCCCTGCTTGGTCTGGCCGGTTGAGTAATTGACTGGGTTGGGCTTCTTTTCCGGAGGTGGTTGGGTAGTCTTACGAGGCCTTGAGTAACCATTTATTATCATGAGACCGGATTGCTTATAATATTTGAACGTACGGGGCAATCGGTGGAGTACAATTGTTCTTGTCTTTCTTCTTGTCTTTCTTTGGTGGGACATCACAATCGTGTTTCTGCGGTCCGCGCTTGGAAAAACTAAATGACAGTGAGATCCTGGGCCCGCTTGTGATTTAAATGAACGAACCCAGTTGAAGGACCCTGGATTGACTCCTCTGGCTCGGGACTATGCTCTTCCTCTGATGAATCATCAGACTCTGAGTCAACATCTGCATTGATTGGAAACCTGGAGGCAATGAATGATTTCATTGATAATTCATACTAGGAGGTGGATCATCCTACCAAGCTTTCTCCTGAGCGAGAAGATCTTCTGTGATTTGGAAGGAAGTCATTTGTTATTGATGATCGAACTCAGATAACAGCCTATTATATGGTGAAGAGGCAGTATCTGACACGGGAAGAACAACCTGGTGGAACAACACTGGTATTTGCAGCATAGTGTACTTCATCGGTCAGTTATAAATTGACTGAAGGTTGCTGTACTTGCTGTAGATCAGTCTGGGGTAAGTGCCTTGATACTGTAACATGACAGAAACCTTTGACACTGTTTTGTATGTTCCTTTATCGACTGGACATGTACATGGTGCGTACGTCGATGTTTTCCCAAGGGTTCATCAGACTCCAGAACAAGAAGCGGCGCATACAAATTCAAAGCCCGCGGTGTGAAGTGCGGATTTTCGAGACCGGGCAGTGCCGAGTCTTCGCGAAAACGAAAACCTATGCAAATAGTACTTTAATTAGTAAGTATATGGTAATTTTACTCAGGGCTGTGCGCCGGTAACTCTTATAATCAGGCTGGCATGAACGTTCTCGAGCTTCGGCAAGCATCAACTTCTAGCACGTGCACGTTACTAGAAGTTAGGATGCGCTTGGTCTCGATATTGTTCGAGCAAATGTTGGAAGGCTGTTGCACACCACTACAAGTTCTGGAAGACAAACACTGCAGTGTTAAATTGAAGTAGCTAGATGTGAAGTGAATTTTCGTAAGGAACACATGAAGTTTCGAATACTAGTCGTAATCAACGTGTCGTCACCTTTCTTTCGTTGTACATATTTGAGATAACCGGAATACATTGTTACACCTGACGTGTGGGAGTCGTAGCAGTCACACCGCGAATGATGGATACCTAAAGCCTAAACCATCCCTCACCTTCGCCCTGGAGGGCCTGGTGGGTATTGTGCGGGAGGAAACTGAGATGGGTAATGTGCGGGAGGAAACTGAGGTGCGGGGTACTGTGCGGGTGGGTACTGTGCGGGGGGACGTTGCGAAGGAGCATGTTGCGCAGGAGCATACTGAACAGGGGGACGTTGTGCGGAGGCATGTTGCGCAGGAGCGTACTGTGCGGGGGAATGTTGCGCAGGGGCATACTGAGCAGGAGGACGTTGTGCGGGGGCATGTTGCGCAGGGGCATGTTGCGCGGGAGCGTACTGTGCAGGGGAATGTTGCGCGGGGGCATAATGAGCAGGGGGACGTTGAGCGGGAGCATGTTGTGGAGGAGCGTGCTGAGCAGGGGGACGTTGAGCGGGAGCATGTTGTGCAGGAGCATGTTGTGCAGGAGCGTATTGTGCAGGTGAATAGTATGAAGGATTAGCTTGACGAGGTGCCTGCATACTGGAGCCTTGATGTTGAGGAGGAGGATTTGACCAGGTGTTGGGTTGCATCTGTGCCTGCGGCATTCGTCTCAGATGCTCATCCTGCCTTCCACGACTCGTGAACCTGATGAGCGATCAATCTCTGCATTACAAACCAGAGTGAAGCGGGAAAATTTGTACCTCTCGTGGTTTGAGGAGCTGGCTACATAATCCTTGGGTCGTTCGTCTTCGGAATCTTTCGCATCCTTGGATCTGCGAACCTTGGAAGTAGTTTCGTCGGATTTGCTGATAACTTGGATGAGATATTAATGATGTGGGGTAAAAACCAATAGATACCGTTGTGGGTTGTGCTTGCGATCTTCTGGGTTGGGGTAGGACATAGCTAGTCAAGGACGGTAGGTGATGAGAGCACGCTGAGACAGATACAGGGACACCTTTTATGAGGCTAGGGCGGCAGAAGTTTGCGATAACGGTCAACTCTTTAGCAACCTTAGCTGGCCAACAGGTCCATATACGAACAAAAGAAGCTCTGATAAGCCCATCAAGTGATTGATGAGCCAGCCACTGGCATGAGCCGCCACTATCATAGTATATATAAGAGACGCCAGAACTGACGTTGCCCTTACTATTTCATCAGTTACGCCTGCCATGATGATGCTTGGAAGTGCTGTAATACCTCACCTGACGTGATGGCCCTAACACATAGCAGATTGCTTGGATGTGACTGTACCTTGGACGGTCACCGGTACTCAAGTACTCACCGGTCAGATATCCATGATGACTTTCCGTAGGCTTAGGTATAACCTTATTAGGCAGGAGATGTTCTGTCTGTAGACGACAACTTGCATTTTCTGACACTGACATAGTCAGCCTTGCTCGGCGTGGCAGGCGCCGCGCAGTGATACAAAGGCACGTTTTCAACCTTGCTAATGTCTCTTTCTCCCACCTCTATGCAAAGTACCATGTACGACCGCTTGAGTTCCTGCCTGACCAGCCCGCCATGGCATCTACCTCCAACCAATTCTCGACAAAAATTTCCTTGATGTAAAGTTGGCATGATACAAATGGTGAGGGTGCCGAGTGTCAATGGGGTCTTATTGTGATACCTCGCTCCCGCGGCAGCTAGTAGGGTCTGAAAAGTTCTGCCTGGTAGGGCAACTTGAGGGGGAAAATTTGTAGATAGATTCACAAAGGGCATTGTGTTTATCGTAAACCTTTTGAGACTCCGAGATATTCTTTCCTGTGATAACACCGCCACAGTTGACCGGGGTCTTTCGAATCGGCTTGCGAGAACCCAGATCCCATGTACAGATTCAACGTTACGCGTTCAGACAAGGCAGTCCGCCGCTGTCGCACAGCAAACCCGGCTTTTCCTTTATAACGGATAGCCAATCCCTTCATTATGGCTCGCAATATTCAACATGAGCTACACTCAACCAACATGCAACGATGTGGCAGCGCCTTCGTCCATCCATTCACCAGCAGGAATGCTCAGACCCACGACGTCAGTGGCTACCGCACGATATGGCAAATCGCCAAGGTAGGTTTGTGCAGCTCGCAAAAGCCCATACATGCACTGACATTCTATTGATTTTTAGTATCTATTCTTACCACACCGTGATACCACCAGGAGCTCCCAGGTTAGTCGTTTAGCGTCCGTTTGCACAAAACTGAACAATCAATATCTCCCTCAAGTACTCTCGGCATGCAAACGAAATGGAGCTCCTACCCACACCCAGAAGGCCAGCTGTACTTCCAAGCAAGACTTGCCAACTATGTCGTTGTGACAGAAGCCAATGTTTATAGGCAAGAGACCGAGAACCAGGTGTCTGGCTGCCTCAAGTTTATCGATGACATGATCTCGCAGCAGCAGATTATGATGCCGCCCTCGTCAGAGCTATTCATAGAGCTTGATGAATCTCCACTCTCCTGTGCCTACTACTTCGTAGACCATGATACCCGGCGTATCTTCTGGATTGAACAGACTTCTACAGAACTGCTCGATATGGGAATGATTGTCTCTGACTCCCATCGCGGTGTGTATCCAAATTATTCTCCGTCGTTTATCCTCACATGTCAGCAGACATCGCTTTAGAAAGGCTGTATTGGGTCCATGTGGAATTCTTCCCGATGCACATATACGCACAATTGCCACCTCAGATGGTAGACGATTTAATCGGCGTCATGTCTCATGGGGCAGCAGGTATTTATTTCCTTATTCATCAATTTTCATATTCTGAGCTCTGAATGAAGACCGTATGACATCACGATCATCTACGTTTCCATACACTGCAGAGAGATGTAGTCAGATGTTGCAACTACTGTCTCTGCAACGAGGTACATCCAAAAAAATATTAAGCGTGCCCAATTTCCTAACCGAAACTTTCTCTCAAGGGCGGGCCCTTGATGGACACACATTATGCTTTGTTGGTGGGTGGGAATCTCCAGATGCTGTTCTGAATCGAGCTCACGAATATTATAGCTCGTCTATGGGGCGCAATAGGTTTGTTGGACATCAAATCACCTCGACACATATACTGAGGCACATGACAGAAAACCAGCGGTTTTTGACTTACTATGGACAAGAGCATGCCCAATTAGATAGGCTGCAAATCATGACGCCCGAAGAAGATCTGGATCACCAATGGGTGAAAACAATTGCAAACCTGGCCTTGTGGGGAATCCCCGACCGATTTTTTTTCGAACTCCATGAATTGTTTGCAAATGAGCAAGTGTTTGTGGATCAATGGGAAATTTTCATGACGACATGTGTTTCAGAGTGGCATACAGCAGTTATTTGGGTGCGCACATTTCTGATCAACTGCGGTGAAGCTTAATTCATGGTTTGGTTCTACAGACTTTCCCAATAACAATGTGAGAAGCCTTGATTATCGGACACTAAGGGCGCCGTCATGATCGTTCTTTTTATAGTGCTACCATTCTCTCTTGCCTGTTATCTCGTGCTTCTTTGTCATCTGCCTTACCGGCCATTCTCTCAGCGTCTGGGAGCCTCGCCGTAGGATCGATCCTACTCCTTAAGCACCACGGACTAGAAGACGCCACTGCATCATTTGCTGTTCGCATCATTCTCTTTCTTACGCTCCGCAGTCCAGTTAACCATATCTATTTCAGGCGCGCTACCTGAGAGCCGCAAAATCGCGCTCGATTGGAATGCTCCCATCTGCCATCGTCTTTAGTTTGCCCAAAGGCCTCTATCTATGGAGCATCGTCTTTATGGTGGCCCACTTTCTCTTACTGACGTCTCACGTGGTCGGCGGACTCGCAATGTTTGGAGGCGCCTGTTTTTTGATACTACTTGTGTGGGCTGCCCTATATGTCACGTCTCCAGATGAGTACGACCAGAGTTCTATACTTAGCAAAATCCTGTGTCGCTGGCATTCAATCCAAGGAGATCCTGAAGGGGGAGGGGGAGGAAGCTCCGTATGACGGTGGCACCTGTCCCGGCCCTTCCCTGTTGGTCCTACTAGTAGGGTGGGTCTCGAGAGGTGTAGTGCTCGCGACGACACGGGTACTTGTAAGATATATGATGTACATGTAGCGCGCGCCAATATAGAATTATTTTTTGTAAGTCCGCATAGACGAGACCTTGCAAACTGGCGACATTTCTCCATGCTCACATCCCCCCTAGACTGACTTCACTGCGGTTGGACGGCGTCCGTGATACCAAGTGAGGTGGTGGGGCTAGACCATGGCTCAAATCCTTCATGCGTGATTCACGAGCGTGTGCCTGTCGAACATAGGCATACCTCTGGAAGTGATTCAGAGCTTGCAGAAAAATCACCCCGACCTATAGAATAAAAGCAGTGAGTTATTTCATACGAACATGGAAAGATGAGCAAATAACATACGGGGTTCTGACGCAGCTCGTTGAAAATACCAACGGTGGCTTCCCGAATAGATTCTTGATGGTGGAATAGGCAAAAACTCAAAGGCTGTAATCCTCCGGCATGTGGTGGCATACAAGCAAGCAGCTGCACGAGAAATCATGGATCACTCAACAGTCCAGAATGTGAGAATGCTCACCTCAACTATTTGTTCGTATGTCCGCAAGTTGTCTGCTATCGAACGCACGATGAGCTCGACTTCCGCGTCTGGCAAGTTTTTCACCAGCCGCAATTTCAAAAGTTGATGAGATAGGTCGAATCCCTGGATAGCAGCAGTTGCCCGATATTTTTTGAAATCCTACACAGTACGGAAAATATATCAAAATGTCCTCGAGGCTCACACCCCTTAGAGGAGGAACTACCCACCTGGACACAGTATTGATAGGACTTGCTCCTTCGCCAACCCTCAATCCGACTTGCGTTCGCAGCAAGCTCCTTAAATGCAACTGCCTCGTCCGGAAACACGATACCGCTGCCCAGGGACCCGTCTAAAAATGGTGCGCTACCACATCCAAGCTTCGTCGTTCCCACAACGAGCTCCTCGTACCGCGACGCTAGTCGAACGAAGCGCGCCACGTACTCCGTAAATCGCATCCGCACCAGCGTCTCCCCGAAGTGCGAGGTGATTGCTGAAATCAGCTAAACACCGAGCGATGTTAGTTGCCGACGTGATCGAGGCAATGCGACAATTTTACTAAGACCTACATCTTCAATGAACATGTTATCTAAGCTGTCTTGCTTCGCCGCAAACTCGCTCTTTTGGTTCCCGTCCTTCCCGTCTCGAGTTGCGATACGCTGGATATCATCCTCGCTCCCGGTCGAGTTTTCCGCCTTGATCGGACGTGGCATCATTGGGTTGACAAGTGCAGGCGGTGCCATCGTAGTTGGGAAAGATACGTGTATGTCCTTATGCACGACAACACGACCTGTGCCGATGTCCATCAAAAGATCCCAGGGTCCACTGGTTTCGAAGATAGGATTAGTTACGCCTGCTATGTATGCCGGCCTGCGAAATCAATATCATTGATCAAAGTCTTCCACGGGAAAAAGTGTGGAAATGCATACGTTGAAACCCAGTCCTCGCCCGCAAGTCCGGCGTAAGGAAATGATCGCTCAATGAATCCTCGTAGTACTGCACCACATCCAGAGCCCAGGGCACAAGCAGAAAGGACATAATTGGCGACCTGTCCAGCAGGGATATTATGACCAAGGAAGAGGATGCGTTTGCCAGTAACAAGCGCGTTGAAGAGAATTATTATTGGGTGCGTGAGAATTCCGTTCGTGTGTAGATGTGGGTGTAGCGGTCCAGAGATTGTGATGAGAGGCGAAGAAAACGTTTGTATTAGTTGGATTAGGGAATACTTGAGAAAACACGTATTCAGAACTGTGTATGAAGTGCATTGTCATCAAGAGACGCACCTCTCCGACTTCCTCAGGAAAGGTGGCCAGAGGCAGTTTGATTGGCAGGGTATGTCCTTTGTATGCGATGCTTGTCTGAAAGAAATGGGTATCTTTGGATATCCCCGAGCGCAAATGTGGGTCGGATGATGTGGGTATTGCGCCACCGCTATAAGCGTGGCTCGAGTTCGAGCTTGTATCAGTGCTACGCCGCCCGCGGCTAGTAAGAACACTGCTGCCGCTCACTGAAGCGCCACCGATGCTTCCTGGGCCTGCACCTATTGCAACACCCACTTGACTATCAATTATAACGCTGTCATCATTCACCCATACTGCACTCCCACCAAGGCTGAACGAGCTGTCGGACGGAGAGGACGGGTGGGTAGGGTTATGATCAGAGGTAGCTGTTGTAGAGCGCGCGCGAGCACTGATGAGAACCCCATCTTCAGATGAATGTGAGCCATTCGATCCTGTCGTCTTGTGTGCAGCCTTGAGAGGAAGTGGGGGTATATGAGTGAACTTCTCCGCAAAGATGTCTTTGCGCTCTGAGGCGCGCATAATTAGTTTTTCACATCGTGTAAGCGCAGGCGCAGCACTGATGTTCATCGAGTTAATCGCATCAAATAGGCGTGTAAGACATTCTTGGGATGGGTTTGCAAAATAGTCGTCGAGTGCAAGGAGGAGAACGGGCTGGCGCTTGGTGAGCAATCAGTCAAGTGATATGAAATTCAGATACACCTTGAATATTTGGATAAATGGATGTCGTGTGCAAATAGCCATCGCTTTCACTACGGCACCTCTGCGATGCGACGCATGTAGATGGTGTGCAGCAAGTCAAAACTACCTACGTACCTCCGAACCGACTTGTCATGCTTCGTCCGCACCAGGTTGAGGACATATAACAGTTCCGGGCGGTCGTCCTCTCCGTTTGACTGATTGTCACTCGGTTCCGTCTCCAAAGCAAGAACTGGTGCAATGGTATTGAACGGCGTCTGGTTGAGGAAGAAGATGGTCCAATCTTCGAGGTGCCTTTCTGCTCCATCTGGAAGCATAAGATTTGCGAGCAAACTGACATGAAATAGTTAACCGACACATAATTCGGGTCATGTCAAGTCGAAATTCACCCCTCGTCTGTTCCCAGCGGCTGAGGAAACTGGTACGTGAGCTGGGCACCACTATCAATGTCAAACTCGGCGAGAAGAACAAATGAACAATGTGGGCCTTTGCCGGCCATGTCTAATTACTGTCGCCGGCAATGCTGATTTGCAGCAGGCTGTTGACTGGGTAAGTATGTTGCTGTCGGGAGGGTTGGGCGAAGAAGTACAAAGTATTGCTTAAAAATTACCTTTTTTAGAATGTTGATATGTGCAATATTGATGATGTGGCAATGTTCAGAAGCTACTAGAATTCGATAATTCGGTTAAAATGATATTAATTATGACCAGCATGATAGAAGGAAACTTGTATAGCGGACATCCAAGGTTAACTACTAGACGAACGCGAATATGATATGGCACTTCTCCTCGAATCACTAACTTGGCGGAGAAGAAACATCAAAATATCACATGCTTAGTGGGAAATAGGATGTATGCAAGCTGAAGCAGCTTCATTATCAGACTTGACAGTGGTGGGTGGTGCGCATCAGAAATTCGTCGTCGGTTTTGGATTAGCTGAGCGTGCTAGCACTGCAGACATTCAATGACGAAATTGTATACATAAAGAATTATCATGAGTAAAATCGCTACAATAAGTTATCCAAGTTAGTTGCAAGGGAGGGTTTTCCTGATGGGCCTACTACACATACCAAGGGTTCTACGGTACAGTCTACCATAAAAGGCAGTAACCGGACGCAAGCGGTTCTCCAGGGGCTAGCCACTATGACTCGGACTTCGTCAGTACGTCTTCTTCCTTGACTCGAAAGTTAAACACACTTATCGCGTCTCTTCCTCAGACTTCGGAAATATCACCCGCCACAGAAGCTCATTAAACGCACCTGCTGGTATGCGAGACTGTAATTAGCGTGCCATGCGTATGCCGCCAGCCAGCCAGGGGGGGAAAAAGCGAACACAATAGTCAGTGTCCTAATTTCAATGGCAAGTTGTCATCTCCTCACCAGTCCAAATTGTAAGTAATTTCCTACCACCAGAACTAGTAATGTGTGCTATCGCCAGGGTTTAGACTAGTGCCAGTTGGGGCTAGTATACTATCTGTTCGGCCTTCCACTTCCAAATGACGTTTACGGTAAGATCCACGAGTTGACCGCTCCTAGCGCCCAGATAAGTGATGCTACTGATAATTTCATGAAGACTCAGTGTACAACAGGCCAAACGATCAGTGGAATAATCAATACAGCCTGGTACTCGCTGTCCATTTGCAGAGAAGGCGCAAAGAGAGATATCCCATGCGATTTCCAAGTTACTCTCTAGAATGATGTGATCATGAATCCTAAGAAGTTGTGTACTATGTACATAAGCCACGAAATATGGCACAGACGAAATCAAATCTTGCTCCAGAGTCGCGCGTTCAAATTTGGTTTCAGAGCTGCAGGATGGCAGGCGAGCTTCCGTCACCACGGCGCCTTAACTGGAGGAAAACAATTACAGCTGCTATCTGTAACTTGCTAGATCCGTATGATGTCCGGGGGGACCTTGGGCCTTCTTGGAGTGGAATTCCAATTGTTCCTGATGTGAGCGCTAATGAATTCGCACGCGCCTGCAGGCGGACATGAATAATACGTGTTCAACTTGGGCATTGCAAAGCGCCTCCAATCACCGTCGTACGGACTCCCGTAGCCAGGCTCAACGCGAGTTTGGGCAATTTCTTTACGTGTGCAGTCAAGTTTATGTTTATCGCTTATAGGCAGACAGGCGAAGATCGCAAAAGTATTTGACTAGTCCAAAACATAGGCGGTCTGGAAGTTTTCTGATAATTTCCGTGCTGACGGAGGTAAAATTAGTTGTGAGCAGAAAAGGCTAGATTAGAGCTCACCAGATTTTCTGTAAAAATGGGGAACTCCCATGCGCAGTGCAAATTCTGTCGCTCAACGTCGAAAATTGACTATTAGCAGAAAACCTCCTGCAGCACTTCTCCCCGAATCACCAACTTAAATTGTTTGGCGGAGAAGAAACATCAAGATATCACATGAGTGGGAAATAGGATGTATGAGTAAATGCGCAGGCAGTCACATCAAGCCGAAGCGGCAAGAGTGGCTTCATTATGAATCTAAACAGACTTGACAGTGGTGGGCGGTGCCATCAGAAATTCGCCGCCGTGTACTATCAAATGGAGCGGTTTTGGATTAACTGAGCGATAGCACCTGTGCTAGCACTGCATGGATATCATCAGATCGATATATCAGTGCATCAAGTGCGACCTTCAAGAATAATACAACAAGACCAGTTCGAATTGGGCAGAGCTATTAACAAGGTACCTAACGGACACAGGCGGCGCACCATATCGGACAGTAACAATGACGCCCGATCTCAACTGAGCCCCGTCAAGCTAGCGACAGTGTTGTTGATGGCTTCAAACATCTCCGACAAATGTGCGCGTATGCGATCTTCAGGAAAAAATAACAACAATCAGTAATCGTAACTAGCAAACGGCACAGCCTATAGCGGGGCGATACAAATGGCGTGCATACCAAACGTTGACCTGAAAACGGGGTGAGATGACCTGCCTTGATTCTCTTCGTCTTTCAAAAGTTTCTGAATGCCGGCTCCCAGCGTGTCTCCTGCGACTTTGTGTTCGTGCACGAGCCTCGCACTCGCCCAGGCGTGTGCATTCATCGCGATGAGAATGTTTTTTCGTCTGAGCTCTGTTTTTTATTAGGGGATCGCGTCTACGTGACTATATGCGCTCTGAACATCGAATTTTACCTTCTCGGAAGCACAAATTCTGCTCCCCTTTCTCGTTGAAGAGTGTTGTGATGGTTGATATGAAGTTGACTGTGGTAGATGTCATTTGAAGGATTTCTTGTAGCGAAGGCTGCTGGTTCCGGTCATTGCTCGACTCTGGTTGTGAGCGCTGGACTGGTTCAGGTGTTAGAGGACGCTCGACAGATGTATCTTCAATGCCGGTCGACGTGTTCTCAATGACTTGGGCCGCTGACGAACTGTAGGAGATATCCATGGTAGAAGTTGGCGAGAGCGAGTCGATCAATTATTGTATTTGCCGTCGGCCCAGTGGCGCGGGAAAGCTGAAACTACCGCATATAAGCAAGTGGCTATCCCAAGACTACTATCCATCCCGGCTGAGTCGTCACCCCCACAAGTCGTCACGACCTAAATATCTCACTCAATTCTTACTTCCACGCATAATTTACAACTTCAATCAATATTTATAACATGTACTGTTCATTGCGAGGTTGAACGACTGATTTTCACGAAGAAATGGTGAAGTTCTTTGAAAGCAGCCAAAGTCACGCAAGACTCACGCTGGTGACAGCCAGCCGAACGTTGCCGTGGCGGAGGTTTAAACAGATACTACAACTGGCTATGACGACTTGTCAGACTCGGAGATAGCCGCTCGAAAGGTGTGAGCAGCGGATCCAGGCTGCCAGCTTTGCAGGGTGTCACAAACAAGATCTACAAGACCATCAAAGAAGCTGCGTTGGCTCACAATGTAAGCTAGTATTTCACCCTCACATAATTTTTCGCTCTAACTTAACTGACATCTGGGTCGGAGGCATTGCTGAGCGGGTGACAAAAGCGTTACTTGACGACTGTGACGACAGCCGGGATGGATAGTATCCGGAATTTTGGCGATCACAGATATATCAGTCTTCGGAATCAGACCTGCGGTGGGCAAAACTTGAATCGCAACGTGGAGCGGAAAAAGTATTGAAGCTCTACAAAATCTGTGCATAAGTTCTACTACTCTGGAACATAGTTGGCCAAGATGGATTGTTGAATTCTGTCGTCATGTCGTGACCATAGCGAGTAACCGACGTCTAACATAACTGATCTACATTTCCGAGCTACGCAGTTACCAAACCCAATTTCCCCCGTTCCAAGACAGCTTTGAAACCAAGGTGTTCCTCGACGCCGAAGTTCTCCGTGGGGTTGTACATCGTATGGATGGGCTTTCGCGCGTTGATCTCCTTCAAAACAATCTTGGCTTCCTCATCAGCATCTCCGAGCAACCGATCCACTTCGCATTCCGTCATGACGGGTGCATCTGGGGATGTTAAAGTAGGATCCAATCTATTGTGTTGAGTTTAGTATCGAATAATCCAGTTGAAACAGACGAGAAACCCTTGCCTAGTTCTGACTGCAGAATGCATCTCAGGATCAGTGGGTGCAAATAAATGATGACAGAAGTCCATGGTTTTCTGGCAGTCAGATTGAGCGTGTCATAGAAGGTGACAGCAGAACACACATACCTGGAGTTCATCTTCTGTTAGCGCCTTGCCAACATCTGCGGTTCCTTGTATCACTGCACTCAAGTCTTGGGATTCGCAGTGACAAGGAAAAATATTGATTCTCACCTGGCCTGATAAGATTGAAGGCTCTATCAAAATTGTCCTCGTCCACATCGTTCATCACTGGTTTAGACTGATTGCGGATCTGTTTGTAGGTCCCCAGGATGACGAGAAGAAACCTACAGCATCCGTTACATTAGTTGCTATTGCCCGAGCGACCAAGTTCGCGTGCCTCGTGTAAGAGGTGGCGATCTTTGAGGTATGCCACCGTTGGGCATCCTCTTCGCTGCAAAGCCCTCGAATGGACGCAGCTATCGTGATGGCAGCCGAAAGTCCTCCTGTGAAAGCCAGATGCACGCCAGAGGAGAAGAATGGGTCAATGAACGCTTGATGATTGTCAATTGCGAGTACCACAAAACATCAGAAAAAATACCTCCAGAATCCCCCGCCAGGCGGAAATGATCCCCGGCGTAAGAGGAAGCCGAGTAACTAAAATCACTTGCAGATTTGACAGCTTCCAATGTACCGTTGTTTCGAAGAGTGCCATTTCCAATCAATCTGAGTACTCCAGGAGCTCTGCGTAATTCTTCCTTATAATGAGCCAGAAGATTCGAGCCGGATGTTCCCGAGGCCGCACGAGAAGCCTTCTTCTTGCGGTTGCTCGACTCTTGATCCATCACAATACCCACAGATGTAGTCCCATCATGAAGAGGGATGAACCAGGCCCATCCAGACTCGTCTGCACACGTTCAGCTCAGCATGACGACTTCGGGTAGATTTCATACCTTCAAGTGCTTCGACCCAGATAGCATTCTGGCGAGTAGTGTTTGGCATGTAAGACCCAGTTCCGGCCCAGTATCCCCAGCATGCGACGTTGTGGAGAGCCTGATTATAGCGTCTGTTCTTGAGATACTTTGTGGACATGATCCCGTTCCTTCCTGATGCATCGACTAGGTAGTTGAAAAAGATTCGGCCCTGTATCCCGGTGCTTGCATTCCTCCAGTCGGCTGAAACAGGCCTTTCTCCGTCGAAATGAATTTCAGCAACTCTTATGTTGTCGAATATGGTTGCCCCACACTTCGAAGCATGATGAAATAACAGATCGTCAAATTCTGATCGGATCTGCGAAATGGTGAGATAGAAAGAATGTTTCCGATATATCACGGACCACGTTCCAAGACCCATTGTTTGGGTTAAGCGCAATGAAATCTGTATCTGGAGCGAAGAATTAATGTTAACACGACGGTGAACGAGGGCGACTGAGGCTCACATCCTTCTCGCTTGAACTGGTTCAACTTGATCGCAGCACCGGGCTATAAGAAGGAAATCGTTGAATGTACTGTATTCTGGTGCATTTAAAATCATCCGCACCTTAATTGTGAAGCCATAGTTCATGATAGATTTCTCTGCGTCAACAAATGCCAAGAATTGGCGGACCGACGGGAGCAAGCTCTCGCCTATATGGTATCTAGCACAATTGTGTATTAGTGACCGTATATGTAGATGTCATATATCACAAATGCTGACCGAGGGAAGTTCGCAGCTTCGAGAAGAGTAACTTCAAACCCTTCTCGAGCTAAAGCAGCAGCAGCGTAACTTCCGGCGGGTCCGCCGCCCACAACAAGTATTTCAGTCGAGGTTGGCTGGCCAGTATTTTAGCCTTCGCAGCAGAAAAATTAATATCAACCACTTACAAGTGATTGAATGACCATTTTTATGAAGGGGAATGTATGAAAGGGACATATCGCTATACCTTTATATGTGGTATATCTTTGTATAAATAAACTTTGGCACCACAGATTCCTCCCGGCCGAATGGGAAGCTAGGTCATCATCTCCACTAAGAGACGAGACACTGCACTGTCTTGGCCACCGTCCGCATCGTGTTGCCTAGTTCAGTCAACCATTATTACCACCGAGATGATCTGGCTAGGTCAATACGCATGACCGACGGACAGAGCTAGGAACGGGCCCCAAATCGCCGTTTATGATTGCCTTGGTAAACTGTGAGTATCATAGGCAGAGAAGGATCCCTTCCGAATAGCCCATGACTTTACGGCAAGTTGCAACCTCTACTACTATTATATCACGTGATAATTTGACGGAGATGAGTCGGACTGAAGTTAACCTGGTCTTGGAAATGCCGATCATCATCGACACATGATACAATATTGTTCAATGTTGAAGTACTACTCTTTCTCCGAGTCTAGTCAGATTTTCGGGATGAGCTAGTACTGATATGATATATCTCGGAAGAGCCACTGACTGTGTCAGGTATGTAACAAAAGTTGAAAATTCTCAGCGCAAGTTTAGCTTAAACTATTTACTCACTCCTGTTAGTAACAAGTCACCGAAACTATGCTCCTCCGCGAAAGTTTGAAACTGAGTCTGGAGACTCTGGACCATGGCACTTTGACGTCATATGACAGGCACCCGACGACTACTATGGATGCTAACTTTGCAACTGTAGCGGCTTGGTTGCCTCCATACTGTAAGATGGTGTCTGCCGCAAATATAAGTATGTTGGCAAAGATTCCTTACAACCGTGACAAGTTGGCTGATAAATTTGACTGGTCTGATTCTAGAAGAATACCTAAACATTTGCAGTGGAAGCTCCGGAGTGGCGTATCAAATCTTGTTACAATGGCTCATATCACGAGGCGGTAAGTTACAATTGTTATAATTCAGTCCCCACTACTACGGATAGAATCACTGACATAATTCAGGGGTGCATATGATGCCCGGGACAACAAAATTGATGTGCCGCATTGTCCTCGCTAGCGAAACCCCTTTGTGCGATCGCCTGATCAAGTTTTAGAGCGGTCCTCGTGCTGTCACGTCTTTCTGGCAGAACTTTGAACGAACATGGAAGTGCCAGGGCGTGGTAGCCTGACGCTGCCGGGAAACCAATAGTTCTCTCGTACCGCAGCATCGATGCTCATTCCTGGCGAGCGACAACGAGCAGCTTGAATGACATCAAGTCCTTTTGCAAATTACAATGAAAGCTCCAGTGGAGTGTTGGATCTTGTTACAGTGGCTCATCATGAGGCGGTTGGTTGCGATTGGGAATGGTACGTCGGTATCGAAACGCTTATACGATTCATGGGTGCCCGTGGTGCGGAATTTACATATAAACGATTCCACAATTTTAGCAATCAACTCATTCTCATCTTGTCCTACTAACCCCCAAAAATGACAAACATAATAAAATCATGTCCGGACTCCGAACAGAAAGTATCTCGACGCGGATCTCACCGAGTCTGCACACACTTGCAGAGTAACTACGACGTGCACCTCGAAGGAACAATACTATATATGCGTGTATCAGTTTTTTTATCAAATCGCTCCTCTGACGTAGACGTTATTATGACCTTGATGAATGCAGATTCCAGGTCCTCAAGAATTCTGAGTTCCATGGACCATGAACAACTTTGGGCCTGCTGCACGCACGAGAAAGATGATTACTCGGTGTCGTGGCCCATAGGCTGTAGTTCCATACATGGCCTGACACTTGTCGTGCACCCGCAGCTTTTTTGCTCAAGTTCCAGCAAGCACACCCCATCGAGACGCAGCATTGGATGCTGGGAGGATAAGCGAAGCTGAAGGATGCCGGTTAGCGTGTCGATCTCGAGTATGCCATGCCTGTTGATGATGCAACATTGGCTGTCATAAAGGGCTTTCCATGGATTCACTTACGGACTTGATTGGGCAGCAACTCAGAACGACGAAGGTAAAGACGACTGGGCCGGCGGCTTTCGATGTCACGTCCTGCCTTGCCATCTTCGCACCAGCAACGCCATTCATAAGAGTATTTGCAAGTCTTTATCATCCTCTCGTCCTATTGCTTCCATGCCATTCAACATATTTATACATCCAGACCACTGTCCTTGCGTGCTGGAGGGATGCGTGAATAGCAGACAGTCGTGTAAGATCTATTCTTGCGTTTGACATGGCTCTCCACATAATTGAAAGCCAGCAGGTTCAGTTTGTACGATTTAAGCGTACTCTCCGATGAATTCATGTCCTGTGTGACACTGTGAGACGGCTGTAAACTTCGCGAGAGGTATGGTGATATGTTTGCGGGATTTGAGAGTGACTGAGCTCAGTGTTGGTGGAAGTCTATACGCGAGGGCAAAAAGTCACTGCCACATCTCTGTTCCAACTCTTCGTCCAGTACTTTCTTCCCTGTTTCTATGGCGTGCCTTTGTGTAGGTTAAGTGGGCTGCATCATCCCGTCATCAGTGTCCACTGTGAAGATTAACTTCTGCGCGAGAGATGGTACTGATTTTAATTTGGAGTGTATGCGTAAATCCGTGCTCGTGTCAATTTATGGCACCCGTCATTCTAGCTGATATATAGCGGAACAATCGTCAGAACAAATAGTATGCCAAGATTCGATTATTCCTAATTGACACTATTGTCCATCCACATCTAACAAAATTCTACCGTGGTGCAGGCAGCCCACTCACAGTTGCCCCAATCTCAGTCAGCTCTATCAACGGGTCCAACTTGCCTTTGAACTCAGGCAGGAAGGCTGCATCGGTATATGGACAGCGCACGGATGGTGAGCCTTTGTAGATGGGGGTGTATGTAGCTGCACAGATCTCAAACTCTGTGAACTCATCGTATGAGACCTCGACTGTGTTCCGAGGATTGCGGTCCCCTGCTGCGATGCGCTGACGAGCCTTGACATACGAGTTAGCGAGGGCAATGAATGAGATAAAAGAACCGCGAATATACCTGCGCAACAATTTTGGGATCGGGGTTAAGGTCAAGAAGGCGACGTGCCAGTTTGGCAGCGGTTGCATGGTTGTTGGCTTTGGCGAACACACCAATAGCGCTCCGTAGTGCGATCTGCATGTGCTGTGGCTGTAACTGGCAATGCGTGAAATATGCGGCGAGTTCAAGGCTCCGGCGAACATTGTCAGGTTCATCCTGTGCGATACGTCGCCGTTCAAGCTCAATGGAGACACCGAGGAGATACTCTCGGGCGGTCGTCACAGTGTCTCGCCACTAGGAGTATAATCAGTTGGCGTTGATATCCAGTGGTTTGATAATGCTTACTTCTTTGGCCTCCTTATCTGATGAGACAACCATAAGCAGCAATGCTAGCAACACCGACCGGAATGTTGCCTGAGCCTCTGACAACTTGTTGCCGGAAACGAAGCGGTATCCCTCTGACAGCTCTGTGCGGATCGAAGAAAGAGTACGAGCAGCAACAGGCAGCACCCGTCCAGGCGAGGTCTCCTCGGGGTTCTTCCGAATGTGCAATTGCAATGGCGGCAACGAAGCGATCGGGGATACGTAGACATGTGACGAACGGTAGATGGACAAGAACGATGGCTTCAAGAGCGCAAAGTTCACAACGCCCAGCTGTCGGTTGAGAAGCTAGTTGTAGAATTGAGTGTCTATTCGAAACGAAGAAGTGACGTGTAGCTCACCTGCATGGCGGAGTCGAATGATCCAGCTGCGACATGTTCAGCTGCGAAAGGTGAGTTCCGGACCCAGAGCTCGTTCTCGCTTACACCAGGTGCAGCGCCGGCGCCAAGGTCCTCCTCTTCGACGGCATCCTCAAACTCTTCATCCACATCTTTCTCCTCATCATCTTCTGCCTCTGCATCAAGCTCCCATCCATCTTCCTCTACATCTGGTTCCTCATCCTTCGCCCACTCGTCCAGAGCGGTAGAGGCGCCTGCACCTGAGTCCAAGCTATTGCCATTGATGTGAGGCATATCACTGTCTCCATCAAGATGGCCGTTGGCGAGCGCACGGTCAAAGAAGGATTCTCCCATGGAAATAGACGGCCAGTTAAAGTTGGATGTAGGAGTGACAACAGATGGGGTTTGGAGGGTACATTTTCCAAATGCAGGGACATCGTCCACGTCGGCCTCGGTAAGGCCAGCCGCCTCAAGAATTTCAGCTGCTTCTTCCTCCAAACCATTCGTCTTTGCTGTAAGATATGCCAAGGGGTCTGGGACGAAGTGTAAAGTCTTGAAAACCGAACTAAAGAAATGTACTTACGAAGCCCGACGTCGCGCAAAACAGTAATACGTCCAAGAACATCGCCGGCATAAAGCGCATTGTGGAAGCGCGACATGGGGTCGCCTCGTGCGTCTGCAATTTTCTGCATTTTGGAGAGCTTTTCTGTACTGCCTGTGGCGAGATACAAAAACGACAAGCGGTCGAAGTTCTTAGTTTGCTGGTAGGCTTTTTCGACGATCTGAGATGCAATAAATCGATTGTTGGACAACACGCAAGGAAGGAAGCAAACCTTGTGGTTGCCCTGCTTCAAGGCTTGTTGCGCTAGACGCTCCCAACACTCAGGCCGGTCGATCGCTCTTGCAGTCTCAAGTGCGACGTCCAAGTTCCCACACTCGATTGCAAGATCAAATCTGGTGTTCTTGTCTTGCACAAAGTGCAGTGCAATCTGTACATTGTATGAACCTTCCATATTTCAAGGATCTGCACTCGAAAACAAACCTCCGGGAAGCCCTTTTGCTGAAGATACGCAATGATGCTCTGCCCAAGCAATGTTGACGTGCGGATGATATGAAGCATCTCGTCATAGTTATTGCGCAGGAGCGCGAGTTTGAAGCGGTACTCAGTCGGATCGAACGTGATGGTGCGTGGGCGTGCAGATCGGTCCAGGCAATGAGCAGTTTTACCCTTGACACGGGTAAGGTAGACGGGATTATCTAATGTGCAGATGACGCCATGATCACTGAGAAAGCAGATAGATCAGCTGCATGTAAGCTAGCGGGAAGAAACTCAGTACCCTTGAGGCAAGCAGTACTTGATATGGTTGAGCGTGGAGTAGATAAAAACGCCTGTGTCATCCCAAGCCCCGGACTTGATTCGTATCGTCTCATGGATGAGGCTGTTTTGCGAGAAATTTTTGTTGGCAATAGTGATTGCTATTCATGGCTTTGAACTCAGTCCAAAGAACTGTGTAGGATGAACTCACTGTGTTTGCTCATCAGCGCGACCAGTGACCCGTCTGCGTTCCAAACAACATATTTAACAGGTGGACTGTTCAACTCTGCGATCGTTTTCTGCTGTTGGATATCATACAGCACAACAGTAGTTGTCGAGCTGAGAATTAGGCAGGCTGTACCACCGTAGAAAATTTCATTAGTCTGGGCTGGGGGTTTGATGGTTTTCACGACTGAATTTGACAAGTCGCGAACTTCAATGAGCTGCAAAGATCATTAGAATAATATCCTCTGACCAGAAGATTAGAGCGACTACCTGGGAGGTTTTGTTGAGCACCGCAAACCGATTTCTTGCAACAAAGATTGCGCTGTGGGCCGAGCCGCGCTTTCCATCTGCAGACGAGTCTTTGACCTCGCCATTGGACTGCGTCGGCAATGACGAGAGCTCAAACAACCCGTTATCCGAGGAAATGGTGACCACAACAGCCCGTTCGGCAGGGTTGTAGCTCACAGTACGCGGAGGAACGTATGGACTTCCGAATTTCCGTACGCTCAGCAAGCCGATGTCGGAGCCCGAGTTGAAGTCGTAAGTACGCACATACTTATCACGGATATAGTAAAGCATATCCCCATGCACGGTAAAGGCGGGTCGTTCGCGCTCGAGCTTGAACACAATGAGACCACCGTCATGTCCTGCTGCAAACAAGTTGAGGTTTGGATGTGCAGCCAATATCCAGAACCTGTCGTTCTCCCGCCTGAATGTCTGGATTGCTGTCCGCTTGGCCAGATCCCAGACTCGGACAGTCTTGTCCTCTGCGCAAGATACGATTAACTCGTGCTTTGGGTGGAATATCGCACTTGACACGCTGTTGAAGTGACCTCTGCATGAGTCAACCTCCCATGCTCGGGTCTCGCTCATTCGCCAAATCTTGATTGTCCGATCATCAGCTGCGGACACGATCAACGGTAGCGTAGGGTGGAATGAAGCCCAGTTTACACCACGATCGTGGCCTTCTAGCACGTACTTGACCGTGGAGAACGTGTCAAACGTCTCGAAGTTGTTAGGGCCATTATTTGGTGTATTCTTGCGCAGACCGGAGATGTCCCAAACTCGTACGGTTTGGTCCATCGACGTTGAGACGATGAGATCGTCTTTTGGGTGGAATTGTGCGGACATAACATAATGAGAGTGCCCTGTCAAAATTGCAACACAATGCCGCGAGGTGCTGTTCCATATCCGAATAGTCTGATCGTCGGACGCCGACAACTGCAAATTCGAACAACTCTCAGTAAACTATCCGATGGAAAGCGAAACATGACTTACGATCCATGGCATTTCGTGGTGGAACTGAACGGTTCGGACGTAGTCGAGGTGACCGTGCAGAGTAAATAGACACCTTCTGCTCTGAGGTTTCAGGTCTTGCCATGCCCATGAGCGTGATGTTTAGGAAATAGAAACCACACCCACCCCATACTTTGATCTTGTAGTCGTCACCTCCAGTAACCAATAGTGCTCGACTCGGATGAATTGCGACGCCCCGTACAGGTCCTAACAGTCAATTAAATAAGATAGATATTGCAGTCATTGCGATTTGAATGAACTTTACCTTCGTGTTCTTCGAACCGATCCACTAATACGCCCATTCGGTAATTCCAGAGCTGAACACTTCCATTGTGAAGTGCGGCGGCAAGTAGTGGTTGAGTCGGATGAAAAGCAAGTCCTATGACACGCAGCTGCGTCATGAACTCGTGACAAGCTTGGAAACGAACATACCTTTAACGCGATTGCTCTTGGACTCGAACTTTGTGAGCATCACCGACATGTTGAGCGTGGACTCCCTTCAGTCGCGTCAATACCGAGTATAATTTCCTGTCTAATAACTAGGCTGTAGATGATTATATCGGTGGGTCAAGGAGCCCGGTTATTCACAAAAGAGTGCCGTCGTCGTCGATCTTGCAGTTCACTTGCAAGGCGCTGTAAGCCACGACATCGCGGTGGCGGAGTTTATAAAAAGCTAAGAAAGGAAATTAATGTACAGTCTTTCTAGGAACTTGTTTACCGACTTGTGTCACAGGAGGTTTTCTGCTAATAGTCAGTTTCGACGTTGAGCGACAAAATTTGCAGTGCGCATGGGAGTTCTGGGTCTTACCCCATTTTTACAGAAAACCTGGTGAGCTCTAATCCAGCCTTCTCTGCTCACATCTGATTTTACCTCCGTTAGCCCGGAAGTTATCAGAAAACTTCCAGACCGCCTCAGATCTCTCTGTGGTAAGACCATTGTCATGTAAGCTCTTTATCTGACTAATTCCCCCAACTCATCTTCGACCAAATCAGTGATGGCACCCTTATAACCCAGCGCCTTCACTTCGCACCGATGCCTCATCCGCATAGACACGTCCTCGGGTGGCATCGCATAATCACGGAACTCAAAGAGTGCAATGTGCATGCAATTTGCGTATTTGATGGTAGAGACCGCAGCATTGCCAAAGCTCGAGAGGTGAGTTGCCGCAATAGCCGGAGATACTTTGGATGGATATCTTTTCTAGGTAGAACGACGCAGGGAGATACGGAGACTGGATGCAGCTCGTTCATCCATTGAGGTGGAGAGACTGAGCAGACTTCGGAAATTGATGCGATTACTACCGCAATATCATTCAATGGAACCGCCGGACCGTCGGCGTGTCAGCTATGCGTTACAACACGTAGCAGTGGCTCCAAAGACCATCCCTACATACTTCCAGCCTTCTTTGTCACCATCGGATATCCTTCAGAATGATGTGAACTCGGTCACTGTTGCTACAACTCGCTCTCAAACTCGCCTTTCTGGTGCTTCTGAATTTGAGCAAATTTGCAATACTCTATCAACCCATTCGGAGGAGGATACCCTTTGGGCAATCTACAATTCTGTTAACATGTCGGATGCAGACATGAAAGAGATTCTTCTCGCTCGCACAGGTCAATCAGTCGCCGTCATCCCACCTTGTGATTGCAAGTCATGGCTAGACCCTATAAATAATTCGACGTTGGATCCAGGTGCTTCCCTTGTTGAAAGCATATCCAACCTTCGAGTGCAAGACCTCCCTCCTGGCCCAAGCATCATGCAAGGCGAACCTCGAGAAGCTGATTTTCAAACATCTCAGGATGTGGTTTTTGCAGATTTCGTACCCCCAGTAGAGGATGTGATTTCTGCGCTCTCCTCCCTATATCAAGAATATAGCGAGTGCGTCGCACAGATAACCTCACTACCTCCTACTGTGGAGGTTCCAGAGTCCCCAGACGAGACTCGCGCCGAGTACATCATGTCCAGGTCCCAACTTCAAATGACAATAGAGGAAGGTCAAGTATGGGATACACTCGCAGACGCTCCTGAAACTGTCCTCGCAACGTTGGCTGAAAAGAGTAGTATTCTTTCCGAGTCTTACGCTCGCCGATCGAATCCTCCTACCACCCAGACTTACGAGGAGAGCAAAGAGATCCTGCGCGCCATGGGTGTACCGTGCATCCAATCAGAGGGAGCCTTTGAAGCAGAGGCTCTTGCATCCTCACTTGTTATCCATGGCAAAGCTGATTATGTTGCAAGCGAAGATACGGTACATCCTTTTTAGAATGCCACGTGTGAATCTTTATTCATTCTTCACCTAGGACGTCCTCGTCTACGAGGCTCCCCTCATTCGAAATATCGCCAACAGAAACGATCCATTGATCCTCGTCCATGGGTCCCACGTTCGTACTGCTCTCCAACTTTCCAAATCCGCATATATCGACTTCCTCTTGCTCCTCGGCACGGACTTCTCGCAACGGATCAAAAACGTTGGTCCTCAGCGCGCACTCAAGTTCATCCGCGAACATGGCAGCATCGAGCGTGTGATCACACAAGAACACAAGTACCCACCGCGGCTCTCCAAACAGTTGTACCTAGAACAAGTAGGCATCGCTCGGCTTACATTCGCAACATTGCCCCCTATTCCAGACCCTGAAACACTGAAGCAACACAATATAAACCACGCGAAGGTTGCAGCCATTGTACGAAAGTATAGATTACAGAGACTACTGCCTGATCAGTGGAATTACGGTACTGCGTTGGAGGGCAATTATTTTGCTGACAATCCCAGGGCAAGGTAGTTGGCGCCCTCCGCACGCGCACTCTATGATTTTATCCATGGTCTGAAGTCTTTTTAGATCATGACATAATTATATCATTGGTCTGCTCTTGTCACCCACGTTCAACGTTGACATACACGCGATAGTTGATATCCAAGCGTCCAGCCTATTTCGGCTCTTGCGACGATGACTACCTTCGGCCACATCCCCAAGCACCCCATCACTTCTATCTCATCTATATCTTTCACCTATCAGTCCCACAACCTATGCTGTCTACGGTCAGTGCAAGTCGGACTTCCTAGACGAGTGACCGTCCGGTAGGCCCCCGCAACGGCTGTGATTTTCCACACTACCTCTACGATTGCAGAACTATACGGTATGACCCTTTGTACCGCAATCACCACATCATCATACACGTACTGTGTCAATCTCGCCAGCTGCTGTGACCCGCATTCTATCATGGATTCGTCCATTTTTGCCCCTCTCATGATGCATTTGGAAGAAAGCTACCCCACGCATCATGCTCCGTCGTGCACTATCTCCCACTTACGTTGCTGATTCACCTCCAGCCCCTCGACGCGACGTTCGCACTTGGGCAAACCCCAGCGGCCAGATGAGACCCGATACTGTATACTGACATACACCATGTACGACGAAGGCAATGTTTCATCGGTCGTCGAAGTGTACTGCCCTTACCTCCTCGTGGGTAACCATTTGACCTTGCCTACTACAATATTTGCCTCTCCACGGGCTTTTCTCGATTTCGACGCTTGTACCGGTATTGATATGGATTGCTGGACTTTTGGTTTACGGTGTAGGACGTTTATCGTGCAAGCTCCCCGCCATTCTAATTCGAGACTATATCTCAGTGGTGGGTCAAGTACGTACCTGACACACCTCAGATGTAACCGCACAATTTGAATGTACGAAAACATGCCTCACCCCCGCCAGTTTAGGCGTTGTCGCAAGCGAAATACTAGTATCCCATATCACTGGACCCTCAGATATATAGCCTGTCATAACGTCTCCAGGACGACCCTGGCCAATCTATGCATTCCTGGAGACACTGCAGTGACTGCCAAGTGATCTCAACCAGACCGTCCCCATCAACATGTGCGTTCCTGCAGGGCGACACTAGCAGTTGCTCTCAGTTTCCTCTACTACTGTCTTTCTGTCAAGTTCGAACCTCGTTTCTCCGCGCATATATCTTACATCGTGCCAAATTTCATCACCAGTGAAAGCTGGAATACTTATGATCATGATGGCGCTGAAGAACGATTCTGCGTGTTGTAGGTCCTTTACTAATTAATCAAATAATTTGATCGGAGAGCTGCGCAGCTGGTGCTGCAGGCACACATTGGCTCCGAGCCAGCACGTGATTATATGTTTTACAAGTCAAATACTTTTGCGATCTTGATTCTTCGCACCTATAAGCGATAAACATAAGCTTGACCACACACGTAAAGAAATTGCCCAAACTCACGTTGAGCCTGGCTACGGCAGTCCGTACGACGGTGATTGGAGGCGCTTTGCAATACAGCAATATTGCCCAAGTTGAACACGTATCATTCACGTCCGCCTGCAGGCGCGCGCGAATTCATCAGCCCTAGATCGCACTGCTTACATGAGGAACAATTGGAATTCCACTCCAAGAAGCTTCAAAGTCCCCCGGACATCATACGGGTCTAGCAAGTTACAGATAGCAGCTGTAATTGTTTTCTTCCAATAATAACAAGTTAAGGCGCCGTGGTGATGGAAGCTCGCCTACCATCCTGCAGCTCTGAAACCGGCACGAATTTGAACGCGCGTACTAACTCTGAGCAAGATTTGATTTCGTCTGTGCCATATATCGTGGCTTATGTACATATTATACAACTTCTTAGAATTCATGATCACATCATTGGAAATCGTATTGGCTATCTCTCTTTGCGCCTTCTCTGCAGATGCACTGATCATCTACGCCATCTACTAGCCGTATCGTTTGGGATCGACGTTGCGAGGAGGATTAGCTGTTTTCCTAATATTTGACCCCGTCAAATGGCAGCTCTGATATAATAAAAACCACGTACTTCTGAGAGACGGGTTGCTTATTGGGCTGGCTCTGATTTTTCTTCTCCTGCTCCCTGGCCTCTTGAAGTTGGCGGGCGCGACCGAGAGATATAGCCCTCGGATCAGCAGGGCCTCTGGAACTGAACCTGGGAAATGTGTCACTTTATCGTACACTGCACGGGAATTCAGAAAAATACCTGGAATCCTCAGAGGCCTCGAATGTAACCTCTTCTGGGGAAAATTCTTCCTCCTCTGAATCTTCTTCAATTGATTCGTCATGAAGTTCCGGAACGTTCTCATCATTTTCCCTGTGCCGCCATGAGACCTTGCATATCTATCATGTTCAGTATGAGTGCACTTGCCGGGAATGGGTAGAGGGTGTTCCATAAGGAGCGTCTTCTACATGTTTGGTCATCTTGGCGTACAGTTATGTCGTCGTGCAGCAGAGCGAGCAGTGAATCAAATCAAAGACTGAGTAGTGGACAGGGAAGCGTGAGCAATCTGAGGAACGTGTATATGTGGCTGGAGCGGCTGGATAGAGCTAAATTTGCGTCAGTACATAAGTAAGCGTCTGACCATGAGGACAGGCGCTAGACCCTGATAACGCAAGCGCCGTTTCCCATAGCACGCTGTT
Organism: Suillus plorans; assembly: GCF_016647745.1. Lineage (NCBI taxonomy): Eukaryota > Fungi > Basidiomycota > Agaricomycetes > Boletales > Suillaceae > Suillus > Suillus plorans. Next base: position 149,944 of record NW_024537471.1, on the reverse strand, counting down.
TACTAATCGAGTCTGATAGACGCTTGCAGGCAGTGGACAGTGAGTGCCAAGCTGTATTGATTATGACACTAATCGTTTGGCCTGTTGTACACCGAGTCTTCATGAAGTTTTCAGCAGTATCACTTATCTGGGCGCTAGGAGTGGTCAACTCGTGGATCTTACCGTAGGCGTCATTTGGAAGTGGAAGGCCGAACAGATACTAGCCCCAACTGGCACTAGTCTAAATCTATCTATGGCCCTGGCATTTGTACGATAGCATACATTAGTTCTGGTGGTAGGAAATGACTTAGAATTTGGACTGGTAAGGAGACAACAGCTTGCCATTGAAATTAGGATACTGACTATTGTGTTCACATTTTTTTCGCCCCTGGCTGGCTGCATACGCATGGCACGCTAATTACAGTCTCGCTTGCCAACAGGTGCGTGTAATGAGCTCCTGTGGCGGGCGATATCTCCGAAGTCTGCGGAAGAGACGCGATAGGTGTGTTTAACTTTCGAGTCAAGAAAGAAGACGTACTGACGAAGTCCGAGTCATATTGGCTATCCAGTATGAATTATGATAACCTGATAATTGACTCATAGAGCCTGCCACCAATGGAAGATATTGCTGGCAATAATGCCGTGAAGCATTATAGCGCTGGTTTGGCCATGGAGATCCGGGTTTTCTTACTACTAGCAGCGCTTGGTATGGCCAACGCCAATGCCAATGCATCAGCCATCTCCTAAGGCGAGTCCATTTTGAAGTTGGTTTTGAGCCACATCATGGTCGTGGTGTGTGTGACTCATGCTCAGGCTGTTGTTGCTGCGGCTTGCCAGGCCCTGCCTTGCCCACGCTGGCAGCACGCCTGGAAGTTAACACGCAGCAACCGACAGTCACCGGCTGCAAGTTATCCGAGTCGTAGTGCCACGGGATGTATGCCAGACTCCAGTATAACCTGATGATAGACTATGTGGCACCTGACAGTGCCAGCAGTCTGGTAAATTCACATCTTGAGAGTGGAAGTCACACTTACCTCTTGTCAGTAAACTACACCTGAATCCTACGAGCTATCCCGGGAGACTGACGACCCAAAGACCATATCTACAATATGATTAAAATTCGGAAACAAGCGCGGCGGGCGAATATGACATAAAGTTGAGTCAACCCTTCTGAGTCATGGTGGTCCACAGCACCACTAACTTGAATTACCGCGCGCGGTTAAGTCACTTAACTGTGGCCCGATCGATTGATCTGAGCCACAATTGCATACTACTAATAGTACGCGGCGCCACTGCTCAGGAATTTCCTCTTCTTTTTGCCCAACTTGATTTCAATTGGCACCACTTCAACCTCAACGCACCACAACGATATGACATCCTCACTTAACCTACTCAAGGAGCTCAGGCCTGTGACTTCGACAACCACCAGACGGTATGGCAAGTTTCTCTGGTAAGTTCTTTCAAACCAACCTGTATGATTTCCATCCATCCATTCATTCTCCATCAAGGGTGGATGCATACCACACTACAACTGCACCTGGGTTGCGACTTCGTACCAGGTGAACTCACTTAGTACCGGCGACTGGCCGGTGGACTTGAACTGACCTTGACCAACGTCCCAGCACCAAATCCAACTGGCTCTCCTTCACCCATCCAGAAGGCCAACTATATTTTCATATGAAACGTGACCGTTTCTCGATTGTCACAGAGGAGAACGTATTAAATGTTGAAACGGACAATTTGGTGTCCAGCTACTTGGCTTTAATCGAAAAAAGGATCCTCGAATGCGGCATCATATTGCCACAAGCATGCGAACTTTTCGTCGAGCTTCGGTTTGACGAATCACCACAAACGTCTACATGTGCATATTACTTTGTGGATCACCATAGCCGCTGCCTCTTCTGGCTCGAGCCCACGTCATCAGAACTGCTCGACATGGGCATGGTGGTGTCTGACTCCCACTTAGGTGGGTGTTTAGTTTCTTCACAATAATAGTTGATTGAATTTCAACAGATATTGCATTGGAAAGACTCTACTGGGTACATGTCGAGTTTTTCCCCATGCATATCTGTGCACAGATGACACCACTCATCTTGGACAACTTGATCAGTGTCATCTGTCACGGCATGACAGGTATATCATGCCCATTTTTTGCGCAGAATTTGCCTATTGACATGACACGCGTTCTAAGATCGTATGACGTCGCGCTCCTCTACATTCCCATATACAGAGGAAAAGTGTGATCAACTTCTGCGGGCGTTATCCTTACGAAAAGGTATGGAGACACTTGTCGCAAAAAGAGTTCAGGGCCTCACCATTATTGCAAGGCGAACCATTAGATGGCCATACACTATGTTTTGTGGGTAAGAAGCATGATTTTGATGTGTTATACCAAGCTGACACGTCCTAACTTAGCCCGTCTTTGGGGTGCAATAAGTCAGTTGTGAAAACATTGCAATTTCTTCATAAGTGCTGAACATTCAAAAGATAATCAGCGATTCATAACGTACTATGGTCAAGAAAATGCCCAATTGGATAGATTGCAACCACCGATGCCAGAAGACATAATTGATCGCACTGGGATTCGTGCACTGGCAAACCTGATGTTGTGGGGAGTCCCTAACCACCACTACTCCAAGCTTCTTGACCTCTTCGTTCACGACAATGTGTATATTGATCACTGGCAGGCTTTCATGACTGAATGCATCTCGGAATGGAGAGGGTTACTTGTGTGGGTAGGTCATTTCTCCCATGTAATGTATCAATTTGGATAGCTGAGCTGGCGTCCAGGCATTTTCGGTCCTGATGTCAGTCTTATCTCAGGGTTTAGTTGATTTCCAATTTTGATAATCATCTCACAGTGCCAGCATTCTCATTTCGATGCTGCCGCGTGCTTCGTTATCATCTTCTATGGCACCAATTCTTGCAGCATCTTCAAGCATCTTGTCGGGATCAATCCTGCTCTTGAGACACCATGGTTTCGAGGATGCAACTGCCTCATTTGCTGTGTGCACTTTCCCCTATCTTCGATCGATACACTTGACTCACCCTCTTTCTAGGCAAACTTCCTTCGCTCATCAAAATCGTCTGATTGGGGTTTCCTGCCCTTATCTGTTGTATACAGCATGCCCAAGGCGATGTACTTATGGAGCATAGGACTTATGGTTGCTCAATTAGTATTCTGGACTTTCCGCGTAGTTGGCGTCTTTTGGGCATCAGGTGGCGCTGGATTTTTAGCACTAATGGGCTATGGCATCCTCTATTTCACATCTTTGGAGGATGATCATACCGACTCCATGGCCACCATGCTGCGCAGCCATTGGCAAACATTCCAAAGCGATTCTGCGGCAGTTACCGAACCTTTGACAGTATGAATCCAATATCAATATTCTTTTTTTCAACGGTATGTGTTCGCAAGGCTGTACTTCTGGCACGCTTATACTTAATAGGTGGCTTCTATTGCGGGTCTTACTCTCGGGCAGTGCACTCTTAAACGTTTCTAGCCAGTACGTCGACAAATAAGCCATCAAGGATGTCGAAGAGCAATTTATACCATACAAAGACACCCCTTCGGTCTGTTGTATACAGTAGCAACTCAGGAAATACGATATAAGCAGAGACTTGTACAGTTGTACTTCGTTCATCTCTGAAAATAGACACATTGTACCATTAGCAAAGAGATGAAGGGGATGATCTGCCTTCATCACCAATGATAGGACCAGTGGTTGTCCACTAGATAGATTCCGCCTTCGGTTAGTGTGAGCAGCAAATGTGAACACATTGAGACGAGACGAATATCTCCAATTTCTGGAGTGGCGAGGAATATAATTGACATACAATAGCATCCGATGCCGGCAATTTAGATTACGAAACTTTCTGAGTTCGGTCAGCGCTCTTAAAGTATTAAGTACTAAGTACTTAAAGCAACTTGTTCAATATAACCATAAGATATGTAGACAGACCAAAGTTAAAGTGGCTAGCACATCCAAGTACCTACGAGCAAGAAACCGAAACCGAAAACTACATACAGCAAGAAATAAATTATTCAAACCACACCTTGCCTCATACCTCATTTCGCAATATCAAACTAAAGCACGGCTCACAAAACGGCTTGTTTTCGCGCAAAAAGAATGACGGATCGTCAAACGGGGTTTTGCAGCCCTGAAAGTGCAACCCGGTATGAGCTAAGCGTTCAATGAAAACAAGAGATATCATATACCTCGCACACAAAACACTCCCAACACCATTTGCCTCCCAACGCCTCAACGGCGCGCATTCCGTCCCTGATTGACTTCTTGCAATGTTTGCATTTGGGCATACGCAGACGGACGTGACACGCCTCGCAGTATGGGTGACCCTTGTACACCGTGAAACCGACATCGTCGTCAAGATCGAACTCGCCATCACCCGTGACCGTCAAACCGCCACTCCCAGAAGATGGCGGGAGGAACGGGTCCCCACACTCCGCACAAAAAAAATGTTGCTCGTGATAAGTCCGCTTTCCCAGCGCCTCGTCGTCAAGCGTGATGAACCGTTCGTCAATAATCGCCGTTTTGCAGTGATAGCAACGAGGCGCAAAGTTCTGTGTGACATTGGAATTAAAATCGTTACATAGCAAAGGGATGTTGGGAGAACGAACCTCGTGGTAATCAAGATGACAATACGGTTTTCCCTCGTGATCGAAGCTCGAGACATGCTCAAGGAGATCATTGCAGGTGGAGCAACGAAAACACCCTGGGTGCCACCGCTGTCCCATGGCACTGACGATACGTCCAATAATTGGACCAGCGCATCCTGCGCATGATAACCCGTTCCCACGCATCCCCTTTAGCACTCCTGATAATTTACCTCCATTCTGCACATTGAACACATTGTTCTGTCCTCCTGTACTTTTTAGTCCATTTTCGCCTGGAGGTGGCGGGAGACGTTTTGGCTCATGGGATGGCGCCGATGTGTTCCATGAGTTAGGTTGCCTCTGAGAGAAACTGGGAATGGATACAGGTATCTGGGGTGTAGAGGGCGATGATACAGATGTTTGTTGTATGGACGGTGAGGATGCAGAAATCTGTGGAGAAGAAGGTGATGATCCTGACACTGCGATACGCGGTGGCGTTGATGTGTTAACGGCTACACGCGGTGGCGTTGATGTGTTAGCAGCTGCACGCGGCGGCGTTGAACTAGTAACAGCCACCCTCGGCGGCGTAGCACGCGAACCCGCCACTCTCGGCGGTGTAGCGCTCGAAACAGCAATCCTTGGCGGCGACTCCTGCGTCTTGCTCGATAGTACCGTGCCACTACCACCATTCTCACAGTCCTGATCAAAATCAACATGCCCACCGGGGAGAGAGATAACCGGCACGCCCACATCCGCGCGTCTGCCTTCATCATCCCCACGCTCTGCCGCAGCTCTGGGCGCCGGCGTGCGATGCCACCTCGGCGTAACCTCCTCACCCACAAAACCCATCTCCAGTACGGAGAACTGATTAGAGGAACGCTTCGCGAAACGGATGGGTGAGGGTGAGTGCTCATCCCCGTCATCCTCATTGCAATATCCATAGTCCTGATCCTTATTTGCAGGGCCTCTGGAAACTGATCGCCCCCTCACGCGTGCCCCAGGATCTGAAGGGGAAGGTGAGCGAGATACACTAGGCGAAGGTAGACCCACACGCTCACGGAGCGGCGAAACAGGCGGCTCGTCATCAAGATCGTATGTAGACACGTACGCACGCTGCTTTTGGCGCTGACGCTCCATGATGTGTGAATTTGATGTAGTTGAATGAGATGAGCTCGTAGGGAACGAAGATGGAAACGAGGTGGGCGGGAACGCATTCCGTGCATTCGAGTTGCTAAGGTAGGCTAGTTTTGGTGGGGAGGACGAAGAAGGTAACGCCGGTGATGTATACGTAGTGGATGATTTTTGTGGTGAATTGGAAGGCGAATTTTGATTTTGTGGGTTAAACGAACCTTTTCCGCTGCTCGCTTTTCGTGGGGAGGGGAACACGTGCGCACTTCCTGCCTCAACACGTGCGGGGGGCGTCGGTAGGGGTGGTTTTGATGGCGATGTAGGGCGCGAAAACCCAGACGGAGGGAGCACAGAATTCTTGAGCGGAGATGCAGGACGCGCGAAAGCGGATCGCGCAGGCGAGTCATTTATGTTGTTATTATCAAACGTAGAGGCATTAAACCCAGGTGAAAAAGGTCGGTTTCCAGCAGGCGATAGCGGTGCGCGGGGAAGCGGCGGGATGTTCTGTGGCCACTGGCTGCGCGTAGGCGAAGGTTCACGTATGGGGGATTGTTCACGTGCAGGCGACACTCTTCGGCGTTCCTGCTCACGCACCAAGCTTCGACTTCTGCCTGACACCCGTCTCTCCATTGGGGTGGACACGAAAGGATGCTTTTGGAGTCCCTCAATCACAGATTTGCCACGCTGTAACGATGGGCGTTTAGACAGGCTTTCAAGCTCTTCTTCCTTTGCAGATGGCACACGCTGCAAAAGCGGGTGGCTCCCCAGGTCGAAGCTCGGCGAAGATGAGCGTGAACTTTGCATCGAGGGATGTCTGCTTAGATCGTTTTGCATGTTGTGCGAGGGTAACTGAGAGGAAGTGGATAGTCCGAGTGCGGCCATACGCAGTGTGAGCGATTGTGGTTCATTGTCTGGGATATGGTTGGGTGACTGGGGTGGAGGAGTCGGGAGAGTTGCTGAGCGAGTCGGGCGCGTCCGAGTCCATTGCCTTTCCTGAATATGCGCTTGGGTTTGGGATGGTTGAGAAGGATGAGGGCGCCGAGGAAGGTCGCGGATGCCGTATTGTGGGGACACATTGCCCGATTCTGCTACACTACGTATGTCGCGAACTTCATTCTGTTCGTTATACCTACCATGCTGGCGACTATAGTCTTCCCTTGGGCTACCATATCCTCTTCCTGCGTGGCGTCCATCATTTTTTTCATCATGCTCATCGCCCACGTCACTTGTATTTGACTCATCGTCAGTGGTCGCAGGCATCCGTGTGTGCATCGAACGCATCGTCGAAGACGATAAACGGGAAGAATCTATGAACGTGGACGAGGGAGAGGGCGCGTTGCTTGCCGTACGTGCCCTCTGTAAAACAGAATGAGCTGGAACAACCAGAACAATCAGGTACATCCAGCGGTCAACATGAGTTATCAGTACCTGGCACTGGTGATCTTGGACTACTGGAGATAGGTAGAGGACGGGATGACATAATTGTTGGAGAGCGAGAGGCATCTGATATAGGTGGACCACGCGAACTCCCTTTTAGATCCGAAATCGATGAACGGTCAGAATACTGAAATGACAAATAAATACCTGGTTCTGGAGGCCATCTCGAACTGCTTTGAGCTTGCTGGCCCTGTGAAGAAGCTGGGATGGCTGAAGACGAATGCGAGCTTCCTGAAAATATTATTTAAGGTTGAATTTCGCACTGATGATAACTACTATTACCTGTAACAGGGGGGGAGCGTGAATTGCCCAGTTCGGGACTGCGTGAAATGCCTATAAATAAAATGCCCCTTGACTCTGACTGTGATGTGTTCAATGATTAGAAGACGGACCTGGAAGTGGGGGTACCGGTGGGGACCTATTACCAATGGATGGTAAAGGACGGCGACCGGACGATGTTTGTGTTTGGGCGCGATGAATGACTGTCTGGGCACGATCTATGACACTTGTGGGATTACGCTCTGGGCTTACTGGACGGGTAGAGGAATAGTTGGTTGAAGTCGCAGGATGGGGAACCCCATTATTACCAAGATTTAATGGAATAGCCGAGCCAGATACAGTGCTCCTGCGCTCCATAAATGGACCCACGCGTGAGGACGACGCATTGGGCTGTGGTGATGGCCCAGGTCCGGGTGGGTCACGCTTCCAGTGAGGGGTAAATTTGGCCGGTGCAGAAGAGAGTGGAAGAGCTAAAGGTGTGTAAAAGATGAGGTCAAGTAAGAGAAGAGCGCACACGTACCCCGCGCATCTACATGTGGAGCGGCATTTGGGTAGCTAGATGCTGGGACAAGGCTGGTGAAACTATGGGGTGGCGTATTGTGAAAGGTTGCAGGAGGTGAATTCGAGTAGGCTGATGATGGGGGTTGATTTGGGGAAGCAAATGGTTGTTCCACGCTAGATGAAGGGGCTGTCGAACTAGAAAAGCTTGAAGCACCACTTGCAGCAGAAAAGGGGGAGAAACCAGATGAGCTGGTTTGGGAGCTTACGGCACTATTTAGATCTGGTTCTGTTGGAATATTATTTTCCAACTGAGCACGAAGATCCAAGCTTGCATGTTTAGTTGATTTAGCACCTGGATTAGGAAGAGGACGTCTGGTATGATTATTATTAATGTGGGTGCTCTCGAGGGATGCAGCGTGTGCGAGGATGACAGGACGTGAAGGGGCAGGGGCTGGGATAGGTGCCGGACGTGACGGGGCCGGGGTCTGAGCGGCACGTGCAGGCGGGGGGAGGGATTCCGGACGTGACTTGAGGGATTCCGGACGTAACTTTGGGGTTGGAAGGGGGCGTCGGATTGGAGTAGGGTTAGGGAAAGATGTCGGTGGTGGGCGATGTTGCTGGTGAGGGTATCTTAACTGGGATGGTATCTGGATCTGAGTCGGGTGTTGGATCGGGTATGCTGGTCGGGGTGATATAGACCTGAAACCTTGAGATTGTGGTGGTGGATCCCGTGGTGCCGTTGTGTATGCCATCCTCCAACCTTCTCAAGGTGTTCAATGTAACACCCTACCGCGTGTCCTAAGAGAGGCTGTCCATACATCATTTAACCAACGCGTACATCACATGCACAAATATACCAAAATAAACTCGGCGGACCCGGCATATGTCAAACTTTAAATTTTCTCTTTAGCTTCGACTATCCGATATAGAGACTAAAAATTCCTATTATACAGAAGCCTATACTTATCGCTAAGTGCTTAACTTTTACCACCCCTCGCACCGACCCAGTAAGACCCATTAGGCCACTCAAACTCGGCAATGCTCTCCTTGTACATCTCAATACTATACCCTTCCTTTGGATTACTCGGAACATTGTACCTCCCCCTTTCGTTCATGGTACACCTGTAGGGAAAGTGCTCATGCAAGTGGTCCGCGAATTCTAACACATTTCGTTCCATCGTTCCGGAAATTGCGACGTAGTCAATCACGCTTAACCTAATGGTCAGGGACACTACTTTCAGCGAAAGGATCTACACTGACCTCAGATGGATAACATATTCGCATAACCCAACGCCGCCAGCATGTGGGCAGACTGGGACCCCAAACCTTCGAACATGGCCATTCAGCATGTCGTCCGAATGAAAAAGTGAAAGTCTCCTCGTGCTCACTTTGCAGCCATCAACAACACGCTCAGAACCTCACTGACACCTGCGAGTCTGCAGGAATCAATCTGACAAACATCGATCGCTTCTGCCTGGAACAACTGCTTGAACACCATACGGTTATGAGCATGTTCCCCAGTCGCAACCCCGATCCCGTACGGCTTGAGTGCCCGCCTGATCGCAGCGTGTCCCAAAGCATCGTCAGGTGCTGTAGGTTCTTCGATAAACCTGGTAGTATCAAGGGTCAGCTCTCATAACTGAAGTGAAAATGAATAGTACAAACCAAGGTTTGATTTCCGCTAATCCAGTCACATAATCTATTGCCTGTGGGACATCCCAAACCTGGTTCGCATCGATCATCAACACAGCACCAGTCGGACCTGCGTTCTTGCCAGCCAGTTCTGGGCTCGAAGGGTCCTTGAATCCAGATGGGTAATTTGCGGGGTCGTCGATGATAGAACGGATCATCTTGCCTCTGCGCAAGTCATCCTTGAAGTCGGCGCCTACTTTCATCTTGAAGTGGTTGAACCCATTTGCAAGGGCCTCCTTCGTGAGATGAGACACTTTCTCATCCGAATATCCTGCAGGACTTCTCAGCAAAGTCAGTAGAATCAATAGGCTTTTCCTCACCAAGCCAGCCCGCTGATGTGATGTATGCTGGATACCTGCGCTTGTCAGTAAGATGTGGATAATTGAGATGTACGTCGATAAACCCTACCCAACTTTGGTAACAAGGGCTTCCCTTTCACGCTTCCCAGCTTCCTTGGCCTCAAGCATCTCAAGTGCTTCTTCACGTGTTAGTACGTCTGTGATATAACGAAACGCAGTCGCGTTTACTAGCTCTTCCTGTGTGTGTACTCATAGTGAATTTAAACGGGACAGGCGTAGAACAATGTCACGAACGGGAGTCATATCAACAATCAATTTCCATAGGGGTTTGCCTCTGGCACGAGCAAACATGTCCCACATGGCGTTGTTCACTGCAGCTGTTGCAAGGTGAATCACACCCTTCTCTGGACCGATCCTTGAAAACAAATCCACAGTCAGATCACAGACACCAAGGTAAAACAACATAATTCAGGAAGAAGCCAAACTATTGAGCCATACGCGACGACCTAGTGTCGATTCAGCTGAATGTTCGAGCACTCACCATCGCAGCTGCGAGTCGGAGCACATCCAGTCCCAAGCTTTACCCATATTCTCGAAAAAGCTCTCCGGATTCCGTCCGACCAAACGTGCAGCAAGTTCCCGGATCGCATGGCACACCTATGACGCGAAGTAAGTGATGATCAGTAACATATTTCCAACAGAGCGAGAGAAGTGATGCAACGATAAATAGATCATCTACCAAAATTTGTGACGAGGAAGCATGTACTAAAAGCGCCAAGCTTTGTTCACTCACAATGTCAGTACCACGACCAATGGTGAACGTCATTCCATGACCGATAAGCCCACTGTCAGTGTATATGGTAACATATGCTGAACTATAATCGCAATCTGTATTCCTGAGGCACGTGTGATGAAGATCATCGCAGATCACGACATGGGCATCGGCTTACATCGCATCAGTGCCATCACCCGTCAAAGATGTGGGAAATCGAATATCTATTATCGACGGCAAACAAGATGGTCAGTGCACGCGCACAGGGAAAGCAACGAACCCCACCATGAGTTTCGAAATGTGTGATCTTGATAGTCATTGTACGAGGAGTGTTTAGCGTTGCCGATGTCACGGTTGATTTGAGCGAAAGAAAGAAAAGCGGAAGATGTGCCACCGTAGTCCTACTCCACTTGTATTTATGGAGTCTTGAGGATGGTGCTGAGAGGTTCTACCGGTGCGAACGCTAACCCTGGACGACCAGGTGACGCATAGACACATACAGGGATATATCACAAGACAGTAAGTACTACACTTGGTCCGAGTCGATATGTGCGGTGACCGGACAAACTGCTGGCACGCGAACTGGTATGCGCTACCCGGTCCGCCGGTCCGCACGAAGCTTAAAACATATGCATCCCCGTCACTAGCTTTACCTTATGTTCAAGGCCTTGGTAGTAGTAGACAAGCGCGTCGGTTAAATGGGTAATTGACGGACCACAGTGGCCTTAGACTGCATCCACTTCTTCAGTCGACGGCCCGGTGAGTATCTCACTGACTCTGGCAGTGGGTGTGTTTTCTGCCCATATGTCTCAAATTTCACCGAGACTAGCCCCACATGTTTACTCTGACAGCTGGTCCTTCTAAATTTAGTCTACTACTGAGGCTTCCGTTTCAAGCTGGTGCGACTTGTGTAATACCATCTATCCAAATCATTTCATGACAAGTACTACTTGACCTTTCCAGCTTGAATCATATGACGAGGACTTTCACTAACTAATTGGATTCATTGACCTCCCAGGCGTGTCGGTGGCCTTCAACTATAATTATCATCATCACAACCGCTGTCACAAACCCAAAGGCCCCGCGTTTGAACCGAGTGCCTACGATTCTTGCACCTGAGCAGACCACCCTGACCTGACCTGTAACTACGTGTAGATGCGGCAGCCGGACAGATGAACTCAAGATCGACCTGCTGTCGGTACGTCACCGAAACTTGTACATGTTGCCATGTCTGTCTCAGAACCATACCAGTTAACAATGCTAGCATGCAGTAATGTGCGATCGCAAGGGAGGATAGGAACTACAGAGCACAAAGATGAGATAAAGACATGAAAAGAGCGACGTATCGGGGTAAGATCGACGAAGGCTTTTGTTGACAGTGCATGAATGGAAACTGATGGTAAGGCAAATGAGCTGGCTGTTACCCGGATACTCGTCCGTCATTTAGTTCCAACTCTTCCCACCACCCATCAAATTAACTCTCAACACCGATATGACAAATATTCCCCTTCAAACCACGCGCATCAAGCAGGTTGCGCGCTCAGTTCACATCCTCAAGGGTCTCTTTCTTCTCTTCGGCTGCGGCTTGCTCGCCCTCAACATCGAAGTTATCGACGAGATCAGGCACTTCATCATCATCATCCTCAGCGGCACCGGTAGGCGGCCTCTGTTGCCCTTGCTGGATGGCCTGGTATGATTCCGCAAGTTTACGGAGCGATGCCAATGAATCAGGGCCAAGTTGATTTAAGATGCCAGGGACGAGCTCAGTAAGCTCCTTGACGTGACCAGTTCCATAGATCGCAAACGTGTTGGCGGAGACCGCGGCATGTACTACACAAGGCAAGAAAAACACAAATTAACACAAATCTTATCTGACGGGACGCCGAACACGAGCTTATCTACTCGCAAGCGACGTAGAAATTCGTACACACCTTTTGGGGCAGTAAAATGCAGCACGTTTCCATCTTCCCTGAACATATTAACCTCCTCTACACCAGGGATAGGTTGCACATTCAGTTTCTTGAGGGCACCTTGGAGTTTTTTGTCATCCTGTGCGGCAGAGGGCTTGGTCTTCCGGACGATTTTCCGACGCATGGTCCCTTTACCACCTGCAACGCGTCATCATGTTAGCCTTGATTGAGCACACATATATCAAGAAGAAAGAAGGAATGGAAGCTATAAATTCCGCGGTGTGATATAAAACACTTACCGATCCTGTTGGCTGCAGCCTGCGCCTGAAGTTTGGCCAATTTTGTGGGATCCATGATGTTTTGCGGCGAGGGTTCACGTCCCTTGGTGATGCGACGGTGAAAAGTTACAGACTAAGGTTTACGCGCAAATATGTGTACACAAACGCTAGTACAGCGGTCCTGAATTTGTACCACAAACTTATACGTATTTGGGCACCACAATCACCCGTTAATTTGGAGGGGGATTCCCCAAGTACTTAACCATAGCTTATCCCTCAGGCTGGAATTAACATCAAGTCCGTCGACGACCTTTTGGAAGAATCATATACCTAGAGATGACCCTTACATTTCACATTCGTCCGGCTAACGTAGATGATGTGGTGAGCACATAACGCATTGCTGACGGAGCGCTGTTATCAGCACTGATAAGATTAATGACTCAGGACGCCATGCTCAAGTTGGTTCAGGATCTTGTAGGTAATCGCCCTTGCCTCGAGATTTTCATACACTGCAACTTGCCACTTTTATCTAGGCGACGTATGAAAACGAACCCGAGTCCGCAAGGGCTACCCCTGCTCTGGTGAGTCGTTTGAAAGGTCGCGGAGTCATACTCAAATGCCGTCAAAGTTTCGAGAAAATATATTCGAAAAGAAATATGCGCACACCCTCCTCGCGTTTGATGGGACGCCCGAGGTACCCGGAATAGCATTGGGAATGGCGCTGTATTTCTTCAATTTTTCAACGTGGACAGGCAAGCCTGGCCTCTTTGTGCGTCTAGATTCTGATTCGCCTACGCTGCACCGCGATGCTACCTCTTTATTAATACTTCACATATAGCTTGAGGACTTGTATGTATCCCCGGATGCAAGAAATAAGGGCATTGGTAAAGCCCTTTTCGCGGAGCTGGGCAAGGTAGCGCAGGAGAAGGTAACATCACACGCTTCTTTCCGAGGACCTTAGCTGATGCAGCCTCCGGCCCACAAGGGCTGCGCACGCCTCGATTGGTCGGTACTCAAGGTAAGTCACACTTGGCTGATCGTGCTACCAATTTTTCAGCGGATTAATTCTTTTGATATTTGTATATCATTCTTTCATTCAGTGGAACACGCCATCGATCGCATTTTATGAAAAGAAATTGGAGGCTCAAGCAATGGAGGAATGGATGGGTATGCGGCTGGAGGAACAAGGAATCGAGAATCTGCAGAAGTTCGCCGTCCACGCCGCCTGAAAGAATTGAAACAGGGTCTTCTATATCCCGGGCCAGTAATAGCATAGGTACCGTTGCGCAATGCGATGTCAGGGTGCCTCTGTATGACGCACGAGCTGATCAAAAGACTTATCGGACCTCGGGCGCAGTCGATGCGCAATACAAGTGGTAAAATGAGTCATATAAATCCGACGGCATACAAGACGCATTAGTGCAGGGCCAGGAAATTGAGAGCACGACTTTGTGTGATGTAAGCTACACCCCGTCGTAACTAGCCCCACCTGCCTGACAAGATTAATGTGAGACCAGGAGATATTCCCCGCTCTAGATTTTTTAGAATGCTCACCTTCCGCAGCTTCACCACAATCGGATCCTCCTTTAAATCGTCCTTTTCCCGAGCAGGAACTTCGATAGAGTAGACACGCAACACCTGCTTGACATCGGCTGCATGGACGGAGATCTGCGAGATAATATAGCAAAGAGTCATGTCAGACTAAGTACTACATCATCCGAGTCATTGTCATCGATTGACTATTGAAAGGCAGTGCAGGCGCAGCCCGCCGCCACCGCGTGTGTTGTTAAAATTGGAAAACAAAAAAAGATATTCATACACGCCGTAGCACACGTAAAGAAACAGACTAAGGACTGACCTTGGCCTTCCGCATCACTTTACACCCAGGACCGATCCACACTACTAGAATGAATTTCTCCCGTTGAGATTCCTTGTCATTGGAGAAGGTGACGCGAACGTATGCGTAAGACGCTTTGGAATCGCCAAGTGCATTGCGTAACTCGGCGAGACCACCCGTTCCCGTCTGTGTGACTCTTAGCTTGTCAGACCGGTCAGACTAAGTGTGTGATTATCGTAAGGAGGACCTAAACGCATGAAGGCAACCGGACCCGCTTGGAAACTTAAATTCTGACCTCATAATCGAGTAGAAGCCAGTTAGTGTCGGATTTGTCGGAACGAACATCCTGGTAAGCTGTAAGGATCAGCACCACGATGCTGGTTAACCCAATTTCACTAAGCGATGCGCTGTAATTTCGCAGACTAACCTTCATCGATTTGGGGATCGGATAGGTCGGCCATCGGGTATAATCAGGCGCGTTAAATCGAATAAAAAATCTTTGCAGAACAGAAGGGAAGGAGGGGAAGAGAACAGGTCAATACGATAAGCTGGGAATTGATGGCAGTGGCTTCCTTCCTAGGAAATGGTTTGAAAGTCGAAGCAGTCACGAAACCACTCGGCAAGTACCGTGACAACCCGCCTACCAATTTTACTCACAAAGTTTGTTACATTTCCCTTTCCCGGGTGAACATGCAAGGCATCCAGTTTACAACGAGGTTCAGCTATCATAAGTTGACGTCACTACTTCGTACACCATCACACCACGCGCAGTCTTGGTTTCACAAAAGCTCGCTCTCTAGGTACTATTCCACTACCAATGAACCAAAGAAAAGGGACTGGAGACTAGCCGGACACCCTGCGCCTCTGTCCCTAGCAGAAGGAGAAAGCCTCGATTTGAGTGAAGATGAGCCACCCGCGAGGCGACGGAAGCGCGCGCCGGTGGAAAACACACCAGAGGAGTGGAGACGTCACCGTCTCGCCATCAAGGAGGCTTTTCCTCAGGGGTGGTCCCCTCCACGTAAATTATCTCGTGAAGCCATGGACGGTATGCGTGCCATGCATATCTATGACAAGCGTACGTTTTCGACGCCGGTGCTTGCTGAGAAGTTCAAGATCAGCCCGGAGGCTGTCCGCCGCATCTTGCGGAGCAAGTGGGAACCGTCGAGAGAACAACGAGCGAGATTTGCAGAACGGGAGCGACGGTCGAGGGAGGAACGAAAGATGCAGAGTAGGCTTGAAGAGAAGAAACAGAACATGGAACTGATTTCTGAGACTGCCACGATACCAGAGAGACCCAATCGGAGAGATGAGCGGCCAAAAGGGCTTAATTCGAAGGACGGGTTATACTTTGGTTAACAAAATTACTGGGATCGACGGATTGGCATTGCTCAATATGTTCACACCTGCACGCTTAGCTTATATCATCGATCACAGAACCATGTAACATGCCCAACGTGTAAAAGCTTTTATACAGAAATGGAGCATCGTAGCGCTACATGGGAATCGTCAAGCAGGCATATTACTTCTATCTAACCTAGATTATTAAGTCACACAGATATCTAGCAAACGAGAGGGAGCGGTGACGGGTAACAACTTATAAGTACTTTATGGGCATACTAGTGTCGGAGCCGGTACAGTTTTTGAAATGAAGTATAAGGTAAATAAATGATGTGTGTCCAGTGGGTTTGTGACTAGAACCGTGTGGGTAATGTAGTGATGTGATGTTCGAAAAGGGCTCAACAAGATCTTAGTTTGTGGGCAGGGTGAGAAGGATTGTCCGAAAAGTCAAGGCCAGCTTGAGTTAAAGTGAAAGCATGGATTTCTCGTGTTTGAGATAACACGAGCCCTGTTCTGGTCGGCACAGTAGAATATCGTTCCAGTTGGGTTGAGGTGGTGCGTCGAGTTGCTCGCCTTTCTTGTCAACAAGGGAGTACCGGAAGCCAAGTAGCATCATGGAGGTGACAAGCTTGAGCTCAAGTCGGGCCAAGCGTTGTCCAAGGCAATGCGTCTTACCTTGTTACCGGAAAATTAGGTTTGCTAACAAGCGCGCAATCGACAACGTGACTTACCTCCCCCCCAACCGACGTAACCGAACGGAACCGTCGCCTCCTGGCGGCTAGGATCGAACCTCCATGGATCAGGGTAGACGTCCGGATTGAGATGAACGTCCGAGAAAGGATATAATACATATGCCCCTGATGGGATAGTCTTCCCGTCGATTGTCACGTCAGGTCCAAGGTTTCGGCGCATGGCAGTATGAGGTTGCGCAATCCTGAGAGTTTCGCGAATAAGAGAATCAAGAACGGGTGTCTCAGATTCCCAAGCCTCCAGTGGAATGGACGAAAGTTGTTGTGACAAAGAGTAGGAGACGTTAGGAGAGACGTGGTTGGCTAGGAGTTGCTCCACTTCAGCGATTACTTCATCCTTGGACTCATGATCACCAAGATAAGTAATGAGCCACGAAGCCGTTGTTCCAGTAGCACGTGCACCAGCAACTAGCAGACCCAAAATGAACTGTTGAAATGTCAGATGACTCGGAATGGCCATGCTCAACAGAAAGACTTACACCGACGATGACAAGCCTTTCGTCTTTTTCGTCGAGAAGCATCTGCAGAGTGTCAGGTTTAGATATTCCACTGCGCTCCCGTTCATCAATGGCCCGGACGACAATGTCGTAGATTTTTTTGGTCGCCCACAGCTTCTTAAGCATGCTAGGTCCAGGAAGCCATGGAAGTAAGACAGTCGCAGGCGTTGTCCCACTGTCCAAGGTGTCGTAGAGTTGCTTGAGACGCGCAACTTGGACAGGATCGTCTGCCAACTCCTCGCAGGAGAGCGATCGTACAGTAATTTGGAATAAAAGCTGTAGCATAGATGGTCAGGAGTTGGGACGAGCCTAGTGAATCCAAAAACGAACTTCGTAAATTTTTTCAAATGGGTCAAATGTTCCCGATGGTCCCCACGTTTCCATTACCCTTCGACAATCCTCCAAAATGGGGGCAATGACTACGCAAGATGATAAATGAGATAAGATAGAATAAGTGAATGAATAGATGCAACGTACGGCCACTTAAGTGTTCATTTCGCTGAACGGAGGAGAGACGCTTATGGATTTGCGCAATGCGCTTGGTTTGAAGGTTTGAAGTTACCCCTTTGACAACAGGGATCTAAGTAGCGTCAGGATTAAATGTCTTCAATCATAGAAAAAGATGCTGACAGCTCCGGAAAGCATTTTAAAGCCTTCGGTGAGGTCGAAGTGCTTGTTGGCGAAAAAGGATTTCCGGGCTGACTCTCCGGAAACAACAATGACCGTCTCCTGCAAACATCGTAGTGAGTGGTCGCCGGAGAAGATTTGGTACTATAACGCTTACTCGGAGCATGTTGAACTGAAAGAGGGACTGGCCAGTTTTATGGAAACCATTGTTCAGAAACTCGAAACGTCGGCGGAAGAATGGGGTGATGGCGAGGAGATGAGAGCCGGGGAGAAATACTGGGGCGCCGTCAACAGCACCATCTTTTTGAGAGCCAAAACCGAAAAATAGAAGAATAAAGAGAATAAGCAAAGCGAGAGCCACTTGGGCCTTTAGGCTAGAAAGAAGAAATGCGTCGGCAGCGGATTGTAGGCCGACCGTATACATGATACAAGCTGTCGGACGCGAAAGATAATACTTGAGTACGGCAACCAAAACTTGCGTGATGGCGCGACTTTATATGCCACAAGTCCATGGCCCATGGGTCATTACACCGTGTACAAGACGCCAACATGTGGCCTCGCCTGTATGCACACATGAGTGCCTTTCGGTGATGATCAGATCTTTAATTTGTCGGTTCCGCAAACGCGGTAAATACGTAATTGTCTCGTGGCCCGTATGTGTTACATACGTCTTGTGTCGGAGACAATGACGACGCTCTGCAGTGTAGCCTAACGTACTTTGTGCTGCATTTCCTTAACCTCCATTGGCCGCAAGAGTTAGTACATCCGGCCCTGCATCGCAGCACTGTCTAGTACCTAAAAAATAAAACTCGAACAAAGCCTCGAGGTCTTGGTGTGGCATGGCATCTTTGCATCTACTCGTCATCATCCGTCGGACGCCGGTGCATTAGAGTCTCGATCCCGTTCACCACAAAATACGTCTATCATCTAACGTACACGTCACCTTCGTCCCGAGGACTCCCGCATACAGCGCGCGGTCACCAAAGGCAAACAATCAAGACCATTCAATCTGAGGATGACCAAACTTCCATTAGGCTTACGGATACACCCTGCAACGTGCATTTTGTTTCCGCGCTAACGACTCCGCCGGAGCCGTGAACCTGCTGTACAGGCGAAGACTGGGGGCATGTTCCGACAAAATCTTTTCCCAGGGCTGTCCAACCACAGCGTAATACCCACGACGCAGCGACGCAACACCAGCATGTCACAATTTCCATCCGTTTAAGCCAGAATGCCAATGATCGAAGGCAGTCAATACACACATCCAGTGAGCCAGAGCGGCCAGGACCACACAAAAGTGAAATATCTGATGTGATGCGAAGAGTAAGTCGAATTTCCCTGGGGCCAGACATTCCGGTATGCGATTGGCGCTGCGCGGGGATGAATTGTAATGTCAGGCATGTGTGTGAAGGCGGGAAATGAGGCCCTACGCACTAAATCAACGCGCCCGTAATGTATAGTCCGCCTGATGCGAGTAGCCAACCAAATCCCATTTCGGAAAATAGCTTCGATGCCCCATGCGATACCAATAAATGAGCAACTGGGACCACAGCGGACAATCCAAGACCAATGAAAACACCGGTACGTGCACCTCGATGTGTTGGTTTTGCATATTCAGGGTTGAGAACGATATATGCTGCTCCTTAAAACGTGTATTGGTAAATGACTTGCTAATGGACTGATACCAATTGACAACACCGACCTGCGCCAACTAGTGCGATGGAACATAGATAACAGGCTTGCAAGACTGGTTCACAGTAGAATCCGTAGTAAAGGCATGGTACAAAAGATCCGACGGTGAGGACTACGGAAGGATTCATCAAAATGGGATAGAGGTGGCGATACCTTCACTTACTGACGATCCCCGAATAGTCCAGTGCATGGCACTGGGTCGACACCTGTAATCAAATTCGAATCACGAGTCAGATCCTGTAGTCGGAACTTGGAGAAGGGCTGACCTGTGCCGAATGACAAGTGGCAGTATGGAACATGGCGCTCGCAGTGAGGCAGAACACTGCAGAGAGTAGAAATATAGCAAAGACAGAAGTATCCAGCCAAGTTGCAGTGCTGTACGCCAAGATATATTGCCCGCGGAATGTCATCAGAATCCAAAGGAATACCACAGCACCAGCAAGATGACTGAGAATGTTCACTGGAAAATGCAATGGATCATGTCTACTTGAGACAACAAGAAACTTACCAGTTTCGTTATGAGGATCTACTCAGAACAGAATCAATCAACGACATATAAATGTGAGGCAACTCAAATATCCTCACAACTGTAGATAGATGCAATGCAACCTGACCAGCAGTTCTGTACTCTAGTAACACAGTAGTCAATCAACCATTCGCAATGTGGCAAGTCGGGTGTCGATACCAAGTCTTACCGTCTGTATCCCATTAAAATATACTCGTTATCCCTCTGCCATTCTGGTATTTCGTGCCAGGAAAGCGTCATCCGTTGCTTGTCAGGACCAGTTTGCAAAATGTGGTATCCAGGGCCATTCTGATTGCTGAGGTTGCGCTTGCGTGCCTTGAGCTCGGACATATGGTAAAAAAACACTTCCAGGTATCGAGATTGAGAGGAAAATATGTGTAGGCTTGGTTGCAAGGTAGTACCGCTCAGCACATCATGCGCATGAAGTTTCAAATTTCAAGCTCCAAGTCAAAGCTTGCGTGACAGGCACAGCGGCACAGCGACACACTTGTCAGTCACAATTAAATTTAATGCACGTGAAGTACAGTGCACACTCGTCCCACACCTCTGTGACAAAGTGCCACCTCGCAAGTCTGGAGAATGTACCTAAGGTTGTTATCGATGTGAGCACAAATCTTGATAAGCGCCAATCTACAAGCTCATGTAGCGCTCAGCGCTCATTATTGAACTTCAATCGCTGAGATGACCTCGGCGATTGTTAGCTGTGTACAAAATCGTTCCATTACCATGGGGAATTTTCTTCTTGGAAGACTCAACATGATGGCCGCTTCAGTTTCTGGAACCTGTCCTAGCTCGGAGCCACTTCTTCACCGGAGGGGCGTTAGATATCGTTAGGCATACCAAATTGGCAAGAAGTTTCCAGGGCCCGATCGGACCGAGATGAATTTATCGTGTATCATGTTACGCAAGTCCTTGGTCACATCCTGGCCAGCCGTACTAAGACCGCCGCCAAGGTCGCAGAGACTTTGTTACTGTCAGTTCTTCTTTTTCGCTACTCTCTGACACCTATCACGAAAGCTCTCGGTCGCCGACACATGTCGCCGAAGGGTCGTTCAATGCTCAGCGCTCAGCTACGAGCGGAATTTTTCGACGTCAACCCAACGTCAACTAGCGAAAGTGGACTGACCAGAATTCAATTGCCACTTACAAAAACATCCTTGGTCATGAATGCAGTTGAATTCTGGCTAAGTCAGAAAAATATTCTCGACAAAAGCCCTCCTCTTAAGCTTCGTCGAGTCTGAATATTCTACAAGTCGCTAATGTTATTACACGATGAAAAAAAAAGAGCGTATATAGGTCCAACACACGGTGAAAATCGAAGTGAAGAACCGAGACGACGAGTCTGGCATTCCACACCGTAAACAGCTAAGAGATGAACACTTTCTTGAGCGCGCTGAACTCGCACTTCTGGTCAGTCACTTGGCAAGTGACCATCCCATTGTGCTTTGCTGCCATATCTTCCAGCGCCTGACGGTAGAATGAGTATCAGTTGGTCACATGAAAAAGTCGGTGATAGGTTCGTTTTCGGGAGTGGAAGACTTACCTCTCTCGAGTAAACTTGACCATTAGAAAACATCATGGGCATGTTGTCCTCGTCCATGATCTTGCCGCTAATTCTACAAACAATAGTAGAGTTGGCGTGGTGGCTGAATGGAACTTCTCGGGCCAGAGTGTTTATGCTCGGGTCGCACACCGGGCAGTCGATATTGTGGGATGACTTGTCGTTGCAGGATGGCAGCTTCAGTGAAGCCAGACCAGAATAGAGGGCAAGATTGAGAAGGGGTTCAGTGGGTAAAGAGTTCAGATTGTAGATGGCAAGCCGAAAGGCTTGAATGAGATCAAGCCAGCGGGAATCGTCATATAGTCTCTGAAAGGTCCAATGAGATACGAATGCAGATAGAGCAACGCTATCTTACGCGGTACGGACCACACGTCGTAGAAGGTTTTATTGCAAGTAAAGTGGCAGCCTGCATAATCTGTGGGAGATGTGTTTCTTGCCATGACACGAGATGTTTTTTCGAGTAAGCCATGGCCTCCTGCTTCTTCTGATCACGCGCCAACTCGATGTACTCTTGTAAGCGAAGTTCAAATTCGAGCGTGCTCTGCGGAAGAACCGAGATGTTTTCATAGAGATCACATATTGCAGAATTCAGTCTCACCTTAATTTTCCGCAACGCCGTCTTGTTCTCGCTACACCATGCCAGTGCTTCAGTGCAGCTGTGCTTGGAAAGTGCCAATTCAATTCTTCGGATGTCTGTGAACAGATCGATGTCCACAAGGGTCTATTGCAAACGGTAAACGCCATGAGTTGATGTGAACACTTTGCGGAACTACAAACCTCTATGTTCCTGTCCTGTGCCAGTGTTCGTGCTGTGTTTTCCCGTCCAGTCCGGAGGGCCCAGTCAACAAGCCATCTGTCAAGCCGCGTGTCCGCCCACCGTGAAAAATCGAGGCTACCAGTGGTTTGCAGGGTTTCTACCGCCATGAGATGCTGTAGCCTCTCCCGAGTGACATCAAGGGTGGGCTTTCCAGCGGTATCCTGCAGTTCTGAAAGCTGCGCATAATGTCCACTGATGTAAAATGAGATCCGAACTAGCAAATAACACCACGTACCTTGCGCTTGAGGTTCTCAACCCGACCTATCATTCCATCTACGCTCTTAGCAGCATCCTCGAGGTTGACCTCGCGGCTCTTGGATCGTTTTAGTAAGTCATTCGAGACAGTCTGTACATTTCCGAGCTCGCGCTCAATGTTCCGTTGTGTCGCACGGAAGACCTTTCGATAGTTTTCATAAGGGACCTGGCGGAGTGTGATTGTAGTGAGGTCATTGAGAATTAGCAGGCGTAACTGCGCACTCGTACGAACGGTTGCTCAAAGAGCAACACCCCCTCTGAATTGAGCTTTGTTGAGCTCATACCAATAGTATAAGAGCCTGTCTTCAAGGCTTAGCTATCGTTGACGTTGGGAGGGAATCGGGATTAAATGATCGTAGTCCTTGTAATTACTCCCACGTGACCTTGAAGGCCCGAGCTGGCTGGGCAAGTAACACAAAGGCTAGTAACTATACCGCTACTCAGTACTTAAAGATCATACTGTATGTGTGGTTAGGTGGGAGCTTAATATTATATGTGGCTTGGAGGGGAAGGGCGGCTAGTCATAAATTGGCTCTGGACAATTGAATTCGGCGGTGATCAAAGCGACTGGAGCTTTCACTGCACCCTGTACAAACCACTGTCCTGTGCACATCTGCGGGATTACGTGCAATGAAGCAGTTGGCGAATTTGTGGCGGATGCGCTAAGAGAGCAGCAGCACACGGAGACACGGCAGAGGCCCAGCACTTGGACTTATTACCCAATTGTATACGTGAGCCCCTGTCAACTTATGGGATCTAGGTGGAGTCGCCGCAAAATAGCAATTCTACCTTCGCATTGAGAGAGGGGGACCATGGGGATGCCATCGAGGCTCGTGCTATGGGAAATATATGTCATACACACATTTCCGTGCTACCCCATGCTCAAAAATTCAGCAGCAAAATACGCTTTGCACACGTCGCATCAATCACCGCCATCAAAACCCCAGTAACCACCCCCTTTATCTTATTGCTTCAGCTGGCTTTAATGCTTCCCATACCCGTGATTATATACTATAGTACGGAGGGCTACAATACACTGCTATAGGATTATTTTCTAGCGTACACAAGAGCCTTGCGGACGACAAACAAGCTATCAAACAAAGGGCGTAATCATCAATCTCACCGCCTTCCGTTATCCTGTGAGCCCCGTTTCCACGCCATGAAATCCCGAATTGAGGCCACCACAAGAGGAACAGATATAGATGCGAATAGTGGCGTATACACCGCATACTTGTGCTCGGCAGGAAAGTACAGCAATGCCAGCATCCCAGGATTGAAGAAAGCGCGTGACGCCATAGATAGTGCCTTACTGGACCATCGCAGAGCAAGGGCCGGCGATGTCACGGCAGTACGATATGCCTGCATTATTTGAGCACAGTCTTCATTAATATGACACAAGATGCAGAACGCACCTCGTGGAGCGATGCAAGGGCGTCTAGGACATCATCTCGTACCACTTGCCCAACAGGCATGTTATTGATCTGATCCACGAGCTTTATAATGCTGTGCAATGTATCCTGGCTGCCTTGCACATTCTGCAATGCACGATGCCGGAGCAGAGCATCTAACTGCCAGTCAGATAGAAAGCTTCCTTCCATACTCAAGCCGAGGGGAACGGGTGGCACGCCTAAAAGAGCAGCGAGCTGGGTGGCAAAATTGCGGAAAACTGGTTTTAGATCGTTATATGAAAGATGCAACGACGAGGAGTTGAGTTCATTGTTGAGGATGAAAATACTGCCCCATTGGGGCAAAAGGAAGGAGCTCTGATTTATTGGACGACCTATTGATAAGTCAGAAATGACCACAAGCGAGTATACGCGACATTTACCTTCACTGTCAATAATGTTCATGGGTGAATGGGTCTCAGAAGGAACGAATAGAACGAAATGTAGAACAGGATCATTCGAGACGCTGGATGCTACAATGACTGGTCAGGTGTCGACACCATCGATTACAACGCAGTACTGACCAAGTGTCCATTCGGCAGAATTGATAAACACCGTCAAGTCTTCCTGAGTAAGCCCTGATACTTCGGTGTCACCAAGGGTCACGCGTCTCGGCTCAAATGCTAATGGAGCATGGTACTGTACTTGACTTTCGACAGTAAAATTGTGCAAAATAGAGAGTTGAGACATCAGCGGATATATGAATTCTGATAAAGTGTCTTGAGAGTTGGTCTCGATATAGAGGGGCCATATGGATTACCTGCGAGCGCAGCTTGCACATCCCATGTTGCAACGAATCGATTGGGGGTTGCATCTTCGTTTAGTAGCGTGAAAGCGAGACGATAGTGATCTGAGTATTGAACGACACGCTGCGAATGTGAAGTGCCTGACTCTGGAGGAGCGATAAGGTCGGACAATATAGAGCTTAATCTCGTTGCTAATATGAGAGCAGTCGAATTCGTTTAAAGATACGGTACTCTTATTGACTCACCTGACTGTGCATCGGTCCTGTTCACCCGCAAGTTTCTTGAATGGGCAATTGAGGTCTGTTCACCAAGAGCAACTGTATATAGGCTAGATGCTACTACAGTAACACGTTAGATTGCCCTGTCCACTATATAATTTCCGTGAGCGCACAAACCTTCATCATTTCTGTCTTGTAGGCGTATGTCAACGCCTCTCCACCGTCCAGGTTCATTTATCGCAGAATCATGAAGTAATGTTTGAACTTGAGAGTTTAGACTGGGATTTTGTTGACTAATGGACGCATCAAAGTGAATAGCGATAGGAAAGACAATGTTACTCTGAAGTTGTGATCGTACTTGACTGGTCGGAAGTGCAAGTCTCTCGATACTCGTCAAATGCCACCAGAATGGGAAAGCCAGAATAATAACGATCCAATACGAGGCCAAGACTGCTCTGCGTATCCAGTCTCTTTCGAAGCTAAGTTTTTCAGGATCTTTGAAGCCAGAGCCAGTGTTTGCGAAAGCAGCAGAGTTCATCCTGACAGAGTCCCCAGCAATACTAACACCTTGAAGTTGCCAACAACGACATCGACCCGCAAATGGGGGGTCGGAGTTTCAATCCCTTCTTGCTAGAGATCACTCATCTACCTCAGTCATTTACTTCGACTGAGCGTCTTCGCTCCTAGTTGCATCAAAGTTTCAAACATCCATGTTCGATAACTGACCTTCACTTGCTTTCAAATAGCTATACAAATATTCACATCACCACGACGCGCTAGGCTAATTTTCATCCCAACTTCTCTTCCATTCCTACCTGTGACAAGCGTTGTAGCATCTTGGAGGTCCCAATTCTCTTAAGCATGACTTCTGCAAGCTACGAATCTTCTACTTTTGCTAATCCTTCGTCTGCACACGACATACGACGCTCTCTAGGTGGCAGTTTCTCATCTGTATACGACGTAAGTTCTCGTGAGAGTCGTACTTTCTCGGGTCGTTCAAATATCCTCTTTCTTAGTCACCCTATTCTACTGCACGTCGAAGATCTCCATCTCCTGGGCCATCTTCGCGGAGATACTCCCCGTACGATAGTTATATCCCCCGTGGGGGACCTAGCTATCGTAGTGATGATCATCCGAACATTTACAGGCCAACTGCATGGAGACCAGAACGCTATAACAGCCGCAGTCCATCCCCAGATCGTTACGAACGGTCTCGTTCTATGGAACCACGCTTCTGGGATCCCGGTTCTCGCTGGCAGTCGTCTTGGCAAGATCGAAGATCCTCTCCGAGTCCACCACCTCTACGGGAAAAACTCCGCAGAGATACTATGGCAGAGCGAATGTTCGAGCCATCAGACTCCTGGAAGCAATCACACGTCGATCGACCCGGCCGATACGAAGCGTTTGTCCATTTGCGTGTCACTTAGTATATTCTCTCATTATCATATGTAGGTTGGAGCCTACAAGTCCCAGATTTCCAGATTATCGTGCCCGTCCTGCACGAGATTACTCTCCTCAGAAGTCACCAGGGTATCCTCCTACTCATGGTGATACTTATCGTCCTTATTCTAGTGGTCAAAACTACCGAGAACCACACGTGTTCGTTCGGTCAGATTCATATCGGCCACAATATGATGATAGTACTCGGCGGTCACCGCGCTCAGTTGATAAATCGAACACAGATGCTTACTATCCGCGTCGACCATCCAGTCAATATGATCACGATGATACGCGGTCTTCGACCTCCATTGCTAGTACACCGCCTCGCCATGCTATTAACTCTCCTCCCCCAGACCCACATATCACCGATCGTGACCCCCGTAGGCATTCACCATCTTGCAGAGCTGCATCACCTGCCCACTCTGTAGCACGATCTAGAGCGTCCTCGATATCTTCTGAAGCCCCCCTTAAAAGATTAAAGTCGAGATCTTCATCCCGATCATCTGCTTCTTCTCGACCTGATAAATCTGTTATGTCCGTGCATAATGGTCCTAAGGACATCGTGTCACCGAAATCAAATCGAGAGAGTACAATTCAACAAGTACCCACGCTTGTGTTGTCGCGAGATCCTGATCGACTTGGTTCTACATCGAAGACTCTTGCTGGAAAGGGTTCTACACACCCTAAGCCTCCATCCCACGAGTTGCTGCACGTGGACGCCAAACCGGTCCATCCTGTGGTGAACGGTGAGCTTAATGGTCCGCCTTTGGCATCGAACTTCCCGCGTTCTCCACCAAGTTTATTGTCAGGAGAAGGTACGACCATCCATTTTGCTTGTCGATAACCTGAAGACGTATACCAATTTAGATATTGAGATGTCTCCTCCTGGACTCATATCTTCTCATGCTCTCCCTGGTGACATGGAATTCGCCTTCTTGGGAGATTCTGCTGGTAAAGGGATTGAAATGCAAACCAACCAAACCTCCCTTCTTTCTGACGACATTAGTCCTGCTACGCCCAGTCCTGCTTTGAAATCTGTGGGGGCGGTCGTCAATGACTCACCAGCGTCCGCGACCGCGACCACGGCTCCTTCACCAGAATCAAGAATACCGGAGAAAGATATTGATGTCGGCTCCTCGCGAACATTAACAGGAAACACTCCCTTTCTTAAGTCTGTTCCACAAGTCACTGCCACCGAATCTGTCGGTAGTCCATCTCATATCGAGGCAGGAGAGCAGCCTTTGACTCCTGCACTTGACGTAGAACAACCCGCAACCTGGTTTTATGGTCGTCCGTCTTATTCAGACTCGACCGCAAAAGCCCTCCGTTTTGTAGTCTTAACGAGGCTTCAATGTGATCGTCAGACGCGCGATGAGCGTGTTGTTCCGGTTCTTAGGGCCAATCGGGCGATCCGCGAGCCTTCTCTGCCTTCACCCATTGACGCGCAAGACAAGCTTTTTGAGGAATTTGCAGCTGATCAGCCCCGTCAGGAAAGAATGGCGTTACATTCTCAGTCTATTAGATCGTCCTTATCAGGACACTTCCTGGAGCGAGAAACAACCCTTCGGGAAAAACAGCAAAAGCTGAGAGAAGAATATCTTGAGCTACATCAGCAATGGATAGCGCAATGTGCCCGGCTCGATAACGTGTCAAAAGGTGGTCTACCTGAGGAATCCATGCCAGCTTCTGCAGGCGGCAGGTCCACCAGACGATCAGCTGCTGTTTTGGGTGATGCTGTTCGCTCTGATCTTGAGATGGAGCAAATCATCGCGAATCTTGGGATGGAGGAGCTGACGGATCCAAGCTACTTGGCGATCAAGAACGTTGCAAAGATACCGGATATGGTTTCTGTCGTTGATGGCCGTGGTCCATATTCTTACGACGACACGAACAATCTCTTGGACGATCCTGCGGAATTCTACAGCTCGTCCTCGGCTCTTGACCTCTGGACAGAAGAGGAGCGCATTGTCTTCAAGGAGAGATACGCTGCGCATCCGAAACAATTCGGGCTTATTGCTCAACATCTACCCAATAAGACTGCCGCCCAGTGTGTCACGTACTACTACCTGCACAAACCGCACGTCGACTTCCGCAAGGCTATTGCCCAGTATGGTGCAGGTCGGCGCCGAAGGAACGGCAGGGGGGCTAATAAGCAGAAAGGCAATGCGCTGCTTGCGGATATTCGCCGCCATGATGATGAGGTATTGGCTGCCCACCCCACCTCCTCGGCTGTACCCAGCAAGCGCAGGAGGGCTGCTATGCTGCGATCCAATGTTGAACCCAGGAGAAACCAGTCCCGCAGGAGTACCGTCCAGCCTGATCAGACCCCCACTTCTTCCGGGACAACGCCAGATCCTGAAGCGGATGAGCAGAAGCGCCGGCGACGCTCCACCGCAGTTGCGCGTTCGTCGGGTCTTGCCCAAGAAGAGATTGAACCTACTGTACGTCCGGGTCATATTACTCACTACTGGCGTTTTTGTTGATATGTATGTTTGACGTGTACAGGAACCAGGCGCTGAGGCTCCACCTCCAAAGCAAACCAGAAGACCCCGGAAGCCAAGAGCACGCGCAGTCCCCGCCCCGTCAGAGGAAGCCACCCCCGCCCCAGAACTCCCAGATTATTGCAAGTCGTCGTCGATGCCAATATCATGGTCCAAAGAGGACAAAAGTCAGACCTCTCCCGCACAGCCTCTGAAATCGGCTTGCTGATCTCAGTCCAGGTTTGTTCCTTGAGCTTCTATCTCAACATGGTGATAATGTGCACCGCGTCGCTACCTCCATTCCCCACAAGGTCTGTGGTGATCTGGTAGCAGGCTGTGGCGCCGCTTAGCTTGTCACATGAATGAATTGGCATCTGTTTCTGTTGGGATTCGACACTTTAATTATCTAATTCAGTAGATATACTGCAGTCCTTTCAGGCGACTGTCTGATACGTATATCCTTAGCTTGTATCTCACTCACGTATGGTAGTTGTATAATTCGCTAATTGTAGACTCAGGCCAAAGGAGTGCATAGTATGCGGAAGATACACAGGGCGTCGAGTCATCTACGACCCTCTACCATGATAACGTGGTATCCGAAACTTGTCTTGACTAAAGGTGACAAAATGGGTTTGTCGACAGTGGACGGGGTAAGGGCGAACGCAGCATCTTGGAATGCACCCTTTATGACAGATAAATTTCGCTTATCTGAGTCAGTCAATGACAAAGTACTTACAACCATGGACCCTCGCACCATCCAGCCAAGACTGCCACCAGCTGGGACGAGAATTTTGTGACATTCCACAATTATATCTGGTCAGTAAACTCACCTTTAGCTTTGTCCTCTGAGTATTCCTGCGCTACCTTGTCGAAGCGCTGCCCCTCCTGCAAACCACCTATCAGAACCAGTGCACCTTCATATAATGGCATGTGTCACCACCTGGATCTTCTGCAATGCCTCAGTTGCCTTGGAGTGTTTCTCGCATAGAATATGACGGACGTTGACAGCAGTTGCAGCCTTCAGACCACCCTTTCCCTGGACACAACTCGAGGTGCGGTTTTCATCAGAAGCGACTGTTGTAGCTTACTTTGCCCTCGGATTGATCACATTTGTCGGTGTTCTTGCTGTTTCCACCTTTCTTTTCCGTAGGCTTTTTCTCAGCCGACCCTGACTGTTTCTTGCCCATGGTGTGGAAGCGGTGAATCCTGGCCTAGCAGGCAGTGCCAGTGACTAAATGACACGCTTACTAAAAATAGAAAGAACCGGAATTGCCAGTCTCTCTGGAACTTCCTACTACAAAGTCTAGTAAGCCAACCGATCAGTGCCAGTCCTGAACTCGTGGTTCCACGCGTCCATGGTCGAATCAGAAAATGACCCAGGCGACAGCGCTCAGGTAAAGGCTCATTGGCAGATATGCCGCCGAGGCCTCTTGAAGACTTGTCTCTCGTGTCCATTCTGACTCTTGCTCCAAGCTACTATGCTTCTTCGTTGCTCGTTGTATTCGCTGCATCTCGTTGTTTCATCTTTCACCCGACTCGACATACTTCAACATTTCAGTCCCTACGAACCGTCGCCTCTGTTTCCACAACGCTCTCGATCATCTCCCATGGCAGTGGTTGTTTGCACTATGAAATACACCAGACTGTACACCTCACCTTCGTCTATTGTACAAACAGTCATCGGAAATATGGAAATACATGCCCAGAAACCTGATTCACTCCTGTCTTCTCCTATCACTCATATCTGCCCAAATCGACTCGCAGAACTTCACGTTGGAGTGGGGCACCCCCAGGCAAGGGGTGCAGGAACAGGGGCCAGGTCGGAGGTTCGAGTAGCTTAGTCAGCCCATGTGTGCCATTCAGGGCGCGGCAGTAGACAGAGACTCTCATCCCATTCGAGTGCCACGCACATTCACCAAGGCTGGAGCCACTGCCCCATCGTGGTGAGAGAGTGGGATTCGATCTTCGCACTAGCGCATACCTGCTTCCACATCAGAATTCTCAGATTCTATTAGATTGGTTCAGAAACAGCGATTGGTCGATACAACGTTACAGCATTGGAAACGTCAACGGAAAGCAAGGCTTAGAACGTCAACGACCAAACGTTAACGCACACGTGTAGAACGCATTCCATTATTATTGTCGCAGAAAGGACGATAAGAAACAACGCTAAAATGCCCCCAAAGCAACCAAGAGGTCCGAAAGGACAATTCATCTCGAAAAAAAGCCTAACTAGCCTTTCTGACGCCTCTTCCTTAAACACATCAACTGAATCTTCCCCACTAGATACGCCAGAGCTTACATCTAACGAGACAGAGGACCAACCTCAAGACCAGGAGAACTCGGAGTACGAGTCCCACGAGGTCCGCCAGCAGTTAGAGCAAACTGACGAAGAAGATCAAGAGTCGTTAACAGGAGCACCAGACCCAGAAGCTAATACACTTCCTACCTTCGACGACCAGCCGACAAAGATCCTAAGTGCCGTTGTACAGCCACAGAAGTCTATCACACCGTGGCCAGTCCCACCTGCTACACCGACCAAGACCTTCCTAAAACCCATCATCGCCAAAGTCACTCCGCAAACATCAAAGTCAAAGAAGATGTCAGGAAACGGCAACACACCAGGATGGTTCCATGGCAAAGCGGACGAGAACGCGCAGAATTTCCTGCGGGAAGTTGAGCGTTATGTCGTGCTTAACGAACTGAAGACCGAACAAGGGAAGATCACGGTATTCAGTACTTTGCTCTCGGCAGGTTCAATTGCAGACACATGGTGGAATAAACTGGACACCTCGCACAAGAGCACGTGGTCGGATGTCAAAACAGCATTCTCGAACCGTTGGCCAGCAATTACAGTAGCTGAAAAAACGGGGCTCGACTACCAACGGGAGATATTAGCATTGCGATTAAAGGAGGAAGAAGTAGGCAAACAGATTACAGTCGCAGGCGTTCCTACGTGGGCACACCTTCAATTTCATGTGAACTTACGACAGCTCGTTAACGAAGCTGGAGCCAACACGACAGCAGGGCTCGTGTATCAAGTTCGGGAGAACCTACCAACGGTAATCAAGGAGCTCACAACTCCGGGGTTAGCGGAATGGAGCAAGTTCCTAGACGAAATTAAGGCGCTTGACACAAACAAGCTGAGGGAGAAAGCAGAGACGGCGAGAAAGAAGAAAGAGGAAGAGAAGATGCAGAGTGCCCGCCTCGCAAGGCTCGAGACTATGCAAACAGATGCGATAGAGGTCATGCGTCTGCAGTTACAGCGCACCAACCTAGGATCTGCGCCAACTGAGCGAAGCACCACGTCATCACCCAATCTAGCACCACGTATACGCTACATCAACAGACAGCTCGAGACAAACACCCAGCAGACAACTCGTCAGCGCCAACCTCTCACACAGGAAGAACGAGATATCATGCGAAGTCACGTCAACGACATAGCGCATCACTCAGACACCACTCCAGGACGAGCAGCGTACGATGAGCAGCTCAAACAATGGTTCACCAAGTATGGACAAACCGGACGAGTCACAGAGACCACCCAGTTCCCACTTCGGCCAGGTAGTGCCATGATATGCTCGGGAGAGTGTTTCAAATGCGGTGCGCATGGACATAGATCTGCAGAGTGCCCAGTGCCGGAGACATCGCAACTACCAATCCAGGAGAGAATTTGGAGAAGTCTAGCAGCGAGAGCATTGGGTAACTTTAATCGGGCGAATGCGGTGCAAATCGACGTAGCATTTGAGGAAGAGTACGCACAGTGGGACCAGGGAAAAGGACCAGGGTCGTCAGTGTAGAGGGACACCAGACGACCCAAACAGACATCATACCTCAACAAGATGATCAACCAGTCCTCGTACGTGGAGAGGCGACGCACGAGGACAGTTCTCAAAGCCCCGTCAGAACAATCATAGACACAGAATCAGACAGTGTATCAACGACAGATGATCAATGCGATGTCAGTGACTTGTACTCGACGGCGGAAAACGAAAATGGAAATCAGCGCTGCCTACCGTTCCTGCAGTATACCTCGTTTCTAGGCCCACAAGGCGAGGTGATTAGAGTCAAAGCGTTATTCGATGAGGGAGCGATGACGAGCGTCATGTGCGCGTCAGTATTTAAAGGCATCAAACATAGGCTAGGCAATTGGAGCCCATCATCAAAGCGCCTCCGCATGGCAAATGGAGCGATAGTGCAATCAGAGGCGGTTTGGAAAGGAGACGTGGTCATAGGAGGAGTAAGAGCGCGAGGGGAATTCGAAGTGCTACAGAGCGGGGGAGGTTGGAAGTTTCTGTTCGGAAAGCCGCTATTGCAAACCTTCAAAGCAATCCACGATTACGAAGTTGATGAAGTTCAGGTCACAGGAATCGGAGGCACGACGACATTGCGAAACCAATCACAAGCAGCAAAAGCAAGCGTCAAGGACGAAGATGCGACACCGACTCATACGATATCGCAAGGAATGTCAGAGGGAGTAACGGTTGATGAAGATCCCACACCGACAAATGAACATGACATCTCCCTAAAGGAAATACCCACCGAGTTCCTGGCAAACGACGAGGCAACGTTCACTCGACTAACGGAACCCCACAATCCATTACGAACAGCCTGGATAGTGAAACACGTTCAGTATGGAAAAGACCTCACACCAGAAGAGCTCGAACAGGTAAGGACACTCGTTGCAGATTACGCTGACATCTTCGCATGTTCTCTAGGAGAAGTACTGCCAGTCCCAGGAGCGACCCACCGGCTGAACATACCAGAGGGGACAACCTTCAACCTCAAAGTCAACCAACGACCGCTCACTCCCCCGCAAATACAATTCTTACACGGGAAAATCGACGAAATGATCAAAGCTGGAATTATTGAGCACGCACCACCAGAAGTGGTCAAGTGTTGCGCAAACACAGTCTTGGCGAAGAAAGCGCACGAACAGGAAGGCATGACGTTAGAGGAGCTACAGCAAGCCATCAACAAACAGTGTTTACGAAGCGGCCAGCCGCCGGCATTCACCCTGCCAGAGCACGAGGTTCCAGAAGAACAAGGAAGAACGGAAAACACCCCGAAACCGCAAAAATGGAGAATCTGTCAAAATTTCAACGAAGTCAATAAGGTCACAATGATCGCGCCGATGCCTCAAGGCGACATCAGAGCCAAACAGCTAAGGTTAAGTGGACATAGGTACGTATCGGTTTTCGACTTCGCAGCAGGATTCTACGCAGTAGAAATTCCAGAAGAGTCACGACCGTACACAGCATTTTACATTGAAGGGAGAGGGTATTTTTGGTACAAAAGAATGCCGATGGGCTTGACAGGCGCACCTTCAACTTTCTCCGAGATGACAGCTAACAATTTGCACGATATATTAGCAGATAGTACCATGGAATTGTTCGTGGACGATGGCGGATGCGCAGCGAATGAGTTTCAAGAGATGTTGGACAAACTAAAACGAATTTTTCAGAGATGCCGCGAACGCCATATCTCGCTTTCTCCAACAAAGTGTCGCCTATTCATGACGGAGACCACATTCGCAGGAGCTACAGTAGGCCCAGAAGGAGTACAACCGGATCTAGCTAAGTTAACCGCAGTAGTTAATTGGGAGCAACCTCCGGATGCGCTTGACCTGGAGTCGTTTTTAGGTTTGACTAGTCATTTCAGAGACTTAATTAAGAGCTACTCGTTACGGGAAGGACCACTACGGAACCTCGTCAAGGGAGCACCGCTAACAGCACCTTACACGAAGAACACATATAGGAGAACGTTACGAAGCTTCAAATTGCAAGGTCTCTGGAAAGAGGAACATACGAAGGCTTTCCTGGACCTCAAAGCCGCACTCGTATCAAAACCAATCCTGCAAGGTCCGAAATACGATGGCTCCAACTTTGTCGTAACGTCGGACGGCTGCGCAGAAGGCTTCGCAGCAGTACTGTCACAACGGAACCGCACAAAGAGCTCATCAGGGAAATGGACGGAACGCCTACACCCAATCGCATTCGCATCAAAACGCACATCCCAGACAGAACGGAACTACAAACCATTCCTACTCGAGTTCGCAGCCTTGAAATTCGCATTAGACAAGTTTTCGGACGTCATTTGGGGATTCCCAGTTGAAGTCGAAACAGACTGTCAAGCGCTAAAGGATGTACTAATCAGCAACCGCCTGAATGCAGCACATGCACGTTGGAGAGATGGAATTTTGGCCCATAACATCGTAGACGTTAGGCACGTACCAGGGAAACTTAATGTTATAGCGGACGGACTAAGCAGACAGTGGGAGGGACACCCAAGAGATGTAGGATTACTCGACGGGAGCGAATGGACAGTTAGCGAAGATTGGGAGGCTAATACGGGTTTGGTCAACGACTTACTTCAGGTATCTACTAACATTGAGGATTCAACAGCATCACAACTCCTGCAACGGTTCGCAGACGAACCAGTATTTCGCGAAGTCGTGGAGGCTATGCTACAAATCGACAAAGGAACCAATGTTCGGGACCGGAAGCGTGCAAGACACCGTGCATCACAATATCTGATCGAAGATGGGAAACTCTGGAAACTATACGGCGGGACTGCAGTCAGAGCCCGTAGTAAAGTGGAATGTGTCAGTAAAGAGGAAGGTCGAGCACGGGCGGTGAAGCAGCACAACGAGGGTGGACATTGGGGACGAGACGCGATCAAAATAGCACTAACAGACCAGATCTATAGTCCGAAGCTAGACGCATCCATCATGACAGCAATTAGCAATTGTAGCCGCTGCAAGAACTTTGGTACGTCACATCTCCACTCACTATTAGAACCGATAACGCGCCGGCATCCTTTTGAACTTCTAGTCGGGGACTACCTCACACTGCCGAAGGCGAGAGGGTACAATACGCTAGGAGTGTACCTGGACACGTTTTCCCAACACGTGTGGGCATTCAAATATAAGTCGGCCGGAACAGCGAAAACGACGGTCGACAGCCTAGCGAAAATCTTCAAGAACTTCACAGCGTCAGAAACCTTCATGTCAGACGGAGGGAAACACTTCAACAATACGGTCGTCAAAGAATTTTGCGCTAAGTGGAACTGTAGTACTCACGTTATTGCGGCATACTCACCATGGATAAACGGTTTAGTCAAAGGCACAAACAAGATCTTATTGCACGTGCTAAAGAGATTATGCGCACCAAACATAGGAGAAGACGATCACGAAGCACTTTCATGGGACAAGCTACCACTCAACTGGCCAGACCATCTGGATGACGCAATCACAGCGCTCAACCATCGCATATTGCCAGCACTGAAGTTCTCACCGAAAGAGCTACTCCTAGGACAAGTAATTAATACCCCGCGCACGGACCTTAGCAACAGTACCTCCGCAATACGTACATCAGACATCGGCACGCAGATGGCATATGTAGCACAACAGCAATTGGACGGCTATGACACCGCAGTTAGACACGCCATCAAACGTAAGGCGGCATTTGACAAGCGAGTCCTCGGACGTACACCAGGTGAAGTCATATTTTCTAAAGGACAATTAGTTCAATTTTATCGCAGTAATCTCGACTATACGTTCGACACGAAACGGAAACTACTCCCCAAGTGGTCCCCACCCCATCGCGTCACTGAACGACTCCGGAACTCATACAAGATAGAGACGTTGAACGGAGAAGCGATAGCAGGAGAGATGCATGCCCGACGTTTACGAACGTTCATACCACAGGAAGGCACAAAACTAGCTGAAGAACAACGGAAGCTTGAGGAACAGCTACAAGCGCAACAAGGAGAGAACCAAGAAAAGGAGAACGAGGGCGACGAAGAACAAGAGAATGAGAACAGTGACGAGGAGGAACAAGAGAAGGAGGGCAGCAACGAAGAAGAGCAGGAGGGCGAGAGCGAGGAGGAAGAACAGGAAGAGAGCAGCGGAGGACGAGAGTAGGCGACGAGGACGCCGCCAGGCTTTTTTCAAGGGGGGCACTTGGAGTGGGGCACCCCCAGGCAAGGGGTGCAGGAACAGGGGCCAGGTCGGAGGTTCGAGTAGCTTAGTCAGCCCATGTGTGCCATTCAGGGCGCGGCAGTAGACAGAGACTCTCATCCCATTCGAGTGCCACGCACATTCACCAAGGCTGGAGCCACTGCCCCAACGTAGATATCTGATCTATGACTTCTTGTCGGCGGATGCATGTTCTAATATCCTACCCTGGGCGTAACACATCAGGAGCCAAATTAATAGCTTTTCAACAATATGGAAGCTGCCAAAGATATTACACCGTATTCGTACCAGCTTCACATCTGTCTGGACAAGTATAAGACATGTACACCCACCCTACTACTTGCCCCGTGTCGGATGATTTCTCGTCTCTGCCCTGTAGAGTTGTCATCACCTGGACGCTGCACTCATATCATGGCAATCCGTACAGAGGTGGGCGAAGCTTGAAGTTCCGCAGTCCACGATTCGTTAATTAGTCTAGGTCACATCGGACGCACACAAAACACGTTGCCCCACCGCGCTTTTCAGCGGTGGCAAATCCACCCCCTTTCCCAAGGTTTCTATGCACTGCATGGGCGCACCAATCTTCCCAGCTGTTATATCTGCTGTAGCCGTCTGGTCGAAATATTCTGAAGCCATCCGGACGAGTGGTCAGGCGATTGAGGCGGAAAACACTGCTAGCAGGTGTACCGCCACTACTATCAATCTCCCAGACCATCATGATAACATTGAAGGAAGATTCCTTCTATATTGGACGGCCCGCACCCTATCACAACATGCATATTGCACGACAACATGTCGTCCACAAAATGGCATCGCGTATCCCCAGCCCAAACTGCTTCTAATCACCATAATCAATCCAATCACGGATCTCGACAATGCCCTACTACTCAGTTACAGGGACCTTTTGACACGTCAGCATCGAGGACTTGTTTTTCCTAATAATACCAGGGTCATAGAGTGCACATCACAATAAACAAGGATGGTGTACATCGTTATCTGCTAAGTATGCCCAAACATGACAACTATTGGTAATGGCACACTCACGTTCAACGTCGAACACCTGCCTTCATGCATCCAAACAGCAAATAACGCGATCTCGAGTGGCTAATTGGAGGTCGACTAGGACTGGTGAGACAAGGTTCAGTTCGTCTATCGATGGCTTGCCTATGTGGGCAATTGGGGTAGTGGCGGGCATGGCTTTCTCATTGCACAATGTCAAATTGTCTTGCAAGTGATAGTTCCAGGCGAACCAGGTCACAGAACTTCACGCAGATCTCTGATCTACGACTTCTCATCAATGGATGCATACTCTATTCTACCCTAGACACAACACCGATCAGAAGCTACGTGAATAGCTTTTGAACAATGTGGAAGCTGCCGAAGTTATTACACCTTATTCGTACCGGCTTCGCGTCTTGTCTGGACAAGTATAAAACCTGTCGCCCACCCCGCTTGCCCCTTGTCAAGTTGTTTTCTGTTGCATTCCCTGCAGATTTAGCATCAGCTGCACGCCACATTTACATTGTCGCAATCCATACAGAGGTGAGCAAAGTTTGAAGTTCCGCAATTCACAATTGGTCAATCTTATTCTAGGTTGCCCTTCTCAGCAGTGTAAAAGTCGCTAGCCACACACAAAGTGTCTCTGCACCGCATGGTTGTCCCACTTATGGTCCCAGTCGTGGCGTCTGCAGTGTCTGCAGTGGTATCTGCGGGGTCTGCCACGTTTGCGGCCATCTGGCCAATGCATTTTGCCAGAGCCAGGCAACTGGAAGCAGAAGAGACAGCAAGGAAGATGAAAACTGACTTAATGGAGATTTTGATCCGCGTAATGTTGCAGAACCATCTGGATGAACTGCAACACTCAGCTGCAGAAGATAGTCGCAGAGTGGAAGAAGCAAGGCTCGCTGCTGAGAAGAAATGGTTCGAAGGCGTTCGCCCCGAGTGTCACCCTTCAGAGGAAGATATCAATCGGATGAAGGCCACGTATCATTACAATCCGGGATTCATCCACATCGCAGTTGTTGGCTCTGCTGGAGCTGGCAAGTCGTCCTTCATCAATGCCGTCCGTGGCTTGTCCACAAATCATACCATGGCCGCTCCTGCGGGAATCATCGAGACCACTCGCACCGTCACGAGGTACCCTGATCCACGCCCGAACTCCCGGACAATTTGGTATGACATTCCCGGATCAGGCACTCTAGAGGTGCCGGACTGGAAATACTTCAATGACATGGGCCTCTACATCTTTGATTGCATCATCGTGGTCATAGACAATCGTTTCTTGGATTCCGACCTTGCCATCCTCCGCACTTGTGAGCAGTTCAAGAACATTGAGGCGTTCCTTGTTCGCTCCAAGTCAGACCAGCACATCAAAAACATGGTGTCCCAGAAGATGGGTT
This sequence comes from Suillus plorans, assembly GCF_016647745.1. Classification (NCBI taxonomy): domain Eukaryota; kingdom Fungi; phylum Basidiomycota; class Agaricomycetes; order Boletales; family Suillaceae; genus Suillus; species Suillus plorans. The sequence continues at coordinate 110,449 of NW_024537471.1, read as the reverse complement.
TCGACCCTTGGGATCCCGACTCGGACATGGACGACACAACACGTTCTCTTTTCCGGTTGACGAGATCACAAGAACACCAGAGGTTCATCGATGAAACGCACCAGAATGTCCAAATTAACATTGAGAAGGGGAACCTCCCTCCTAAGAATGTCTACATCGTTTGCAACGACGCCATGCATCAGACAGTGTGCACTGGAAAGATCCACCCCACAAAGGCAATTGACGAGACAAAGCTTCTGGATGATGTCAAAGAATTTACGTTGAAGCGTCTACAGTTGGGGTGTTCAAAGTAAGTCAGATTCTCCCGTTCGATTATCAATCAGATAGTTGAGTACAAATTTTACTATATAGCTAGGCCTGTCCCGAATCCTGACAGCCCTAACACAAGGTTTGTATCAGTACCACATCTTTTAGTCTTCTGTTTGCTGGTTATGTTCATTTCCATTTTCTTGTCGGATTTCACTGTTGTAACTCTCCCCCAAGTCTGTAGTCTCACATATTGCGTTCTCGGAGTTCATTTTGTTATGTTACATACAGTTTTTCGTCAGTCGGTGTAGCTGGAACAACACGATGCAAGGTTGATCGAAGTCGAACCGAAATATTAAATTAGAAAGCTGAACGTCTGTACTTCCCCAAGTATGAACATCGATGATTGATATGCAGTCCCAAAGTCTGAAGCATCACATTTTATTTCGTGGTAACAGACTGCGTGTATTTGCAGCTGAATGCTACATAGTGCTAGAATTACTCAGATTGTTTCAAGAATGCCTCGACCAAGTGTTGCAAAGGAGGCAGGCAGGGCCATTTGATCGATTAGATGTTAGGAATGAGAGAATGATACACAGCAATGCCAGTGCAACACATCCAAACTCTCCCGGATTGAAAGTCACGTTTATTGGTGTGAGGAGACGCTTGACGAGGCCATCCATCTCGCAGCTGGCCTATAAGTCATACAATACATGTTCTACAGTAAGGTCTAATCCTGATTGGCGATGGTCACCTAGCTACATAGTGGGGTGTTAGTACTTAGTGCCTAGCCCAATGAGTTTCCACTCACGATGTCCAAAATCAGATCCAACAAATCCTAATCTTCGGCCTCTTCTATGTCTTGACCGTCTTGTAGTGTCCACTTCGCAGCCGCCGCCGCATGACGGAAAGGTTCATTGGTGGCCCTTCTACCAACGATCTTTGGATAGTACGGAGTTGTGCTTGACGAAGGCCGAGAATAATCGACCTCTTCTGGCTCTTCAACGACATTATCTGTGTATTTCGCATTCTCCAGGTATTCTGTATAATATGAACTGGGCGGTACTGCGGCGCCCGTGTCGTTGACTGCTGCTTGTCCTTCATTTTTGGACGTCACAGAGGTGTTGGACTGGTATGACCGAGTGTCGGCGATAGAGTGAAGGTGATCTTCACGACCGTCGGCACCTGGTATTTCTGGTTGGTGGTTGCGCGAGGTTGGGGCGTCCACCTCGACGTTTGCTGGTGGGAGGTCTGTCAATGTATGGGGGCTAGCTTCTTCAGGGTCAGGTTGGGGCTTGCGTCTTTGGCTTCTTATCATCTCCAAAAACTTCATGACTCGAGCCAGAAAGGATGATAGTTGCTGGCCAATTGCTTGCCACCACCAGCGCTCTCTTTCCCTGATGCGAATGATGCCGTATGATATCAACCCGAATACGATAAGTACCGCAGTACCGACTATGGCTCCGGAAGTTATATCGCTGGCGCCGCACCAATCGATAGAAAATGCCACAAAGAAGAAGATCATCCTAACTTGAAGTCAGGGCGTCTGCTTATCGCATTATGGTATAGACTCACCCCCACATGAGTAACGCCTTGGGGATGCTGTAAATTATGGCCAACTTTTCAAGTCCATGCTTTTCGTCGTGAAGTTTCGATGTAAATGATGCCTGACACAACTACCGTAAGAAATACTCCAGTTGTACAACATGTTACTGACCGCTTCCAAGGCTGTATTGTCTCCAGAGGTTTGTTCATGCCAGACCAAGAACATGCCGAGAATTATACTTCCCAAACTCGTCACCAAGGACATGTAGCTTGTAATCTGAATGGCAGATCTCCCGCCGGTATCAACAGTGCTGATATCGAGAAACCCAACATTAACGCTGAGTAAGATAGTGGCCTACCGATGGTTCGAAATTAATTTTGCCCAACACAACAGGGGTGGATTTACCAGGAGATTGGAGTCTTTGAGCTGCCCTTTCAATTTCGAACTAAGTGCATTCCACCGTGCCGAGGAAGCAATTTCATCTACAATGGCTCTGTGCAGTTTTTCGACTTGCGTCATGGGGTCCAAAAAAAGGAAGGGTGCGATCACGACCATCAACAATGATGGTGTGTATTTCCAATCATGAACCGTTTTGTCAGATATCAGTCTCACGCAATCCTCCCCGTGAAAGTTGATAAACTGATTTTCACCTAGACGACCATCATCAATCACAGCTGAATAGGAAAACGAGAGAGTACTGACTGAATAACTTCATGATACGGCCTTAAATGATAATCGACATTAGGAACAGCTGAAGTTCAAATTCAAACCTCACCAATGATAATGGCAGTATGGCATCGTTGCATCCGCTGCTTTTCACGGGAATGAACTTTTTAGAAAAACCGAATTAGCACAGAAATTCATGAGGAAGTATCGACGTAGCGTATGTACCCTTGAGTCCATTTACCACCGAAATATAGTCCTTGAGTTCGATGACATCACCTAGCGCAGAAGACCGCTTCGATGTTATGTGATCTGATGGTTCAAGTTGCAACCAAACATATTAGGTCAAGATAGAAGACCTAAAAAAGTACTAACCACATGTCGCATGCATCAACATATCCTTAATCTCATCGACATGGTCTTGTGAAACTAAACACAGGTCAGGAAAGTATTCCCAATGCAGCCTACGCTCTTCGTCAGTTTACTTGTATGTGAACCTATGATTGTATTAGAAATTGGATGGTATTGTGAGCCGTGTCGTACGGACCTTTCCTAGAACACAACCAGTACTGTGCCTGAATGGCAAGCCCTGGCAATGAGAACCAGGACAAGTCGTCAGATCCAGATCCACTGACAACTACGATCCACCCACGTATGTGTGAAAGACTCTTGATGCCTTTACAATCGGAGAGTACATCTTTGACGTCAGACTTGTGCAACCAAAAGAGGCATCTGCTATTGTGGTTGACGAAATAGTACCCACAAGCGATGCCAGAGCTATCAATTGCAACGTCGCTACCCTTTAGCTCGAGTACAAGGTCCACCTGCGTCAGGTCGAGGCGGAGGTTCTCTTGTTTAATGATTGACCTGAGCCCAGTCCACAAGTATTGCATGTAGTCTTCGATGCCCTTGTATATTTGTGGATCAAATACATCTACTTCTGTGAATGTCCTCTACATATAGTAGTCATGCTAAAAATGCTGGTCTTCAATAATCGATAGATTTTACGCACTTGTTTTTCGTTTAGAAAGTAGCGAGAACCTTCTGGATGAACAAGGGTGGTCCATCCTTCGGGCAAAACCACACTTGAAAGAGTTTATGTATGAAAGAAGATGGTTTAAGTACGATTTACCTCGGGTCATGCACAGGAAACGTGATTGTCATAACGGGGACAGTAGTCAGGACATTGTCAGTGGGCCTTTTGCAATGTCAGCTCTTGAGTACAAATAGGACAAAAGGCTCATCTTCACCGGGGAATGCACCTGTCATATCTCAAGACTCCTTCCGCAACCATAGGAAATATTCCTGGGAGTATACGCTGATGGACCTCAATCTCTGAGCCCGGCATCTCGTCGCTACGGGGCGGAGCAACGTAATAAACATGATCGGCAGCAAGATCTGGTGGTGCAGGTTGTCGCGCCATGGAATTATGGACGTCTTCCGAAAGACGATAAACATGTCCCTTGTGCGGTCGTAATCCAGTGAATGATGGTGTAAGACTATGTTTGGAAGGAGTCACGCCAAGCGCCGGATGCATTGTGGAGGCCGTGGACCTTGCAGCAACCAGAGAACGAGTATCATTCGTGGATATCTGCGATCGTGAATGTGACTCCCACAATCCATAGTGGCCTAAAGGACGTGATGGGCCTGGACTGCCAGACCGCTCTAATGTGTCTCCATTGGGAAACGGCCGACTCATGTTGCTCCCAGAGCTCTTTCCTGTGTGGAAACTTGATATAGAACCCCTGTCCATCTCTGCAGTACCTCCATTCCGTATTGTTGTATTTAAAGGTATCGCCGTATTTTTTCGCAGGTGTTGTGAATGGATTCTTGAACGAGGATCATCCGAAGGAGGTAGAGGCAGAGAACTCAAGCAAATGGGTGCATCCTGTCTTGCGATGTTCTCTTGGGAACGCGGTAGAGCCTCGCTGGAAAAACGGATCCCAGCAAACAATCTCCGACGACATGCACTGAGCTTTAGACGATCAGAAACAAATCGGCAGAGTAAAGACAAAAAAAGCGAAAAAGAACTCGCAGAGCGTCGTGCAAGCTGTGAAAGCCACTTCTTCACTGTGTTGAGAAAGTGTACAAGGAATTGTGCTGTCATCTCCAGGACCTATAAAGCCTTGACGCAGTTTGAGTTAGGGAGCTTAGCACGAGGCTACAGCGCAAGAAGCTTCAATCAGTGCTTAGGCGGCCGGACCTAATAGTAGTACTATAACGTGACCATATGCGCGCGTCTTGTCCTCTGGAGTTTAATTATCGTATGCAGAGCATTAAGATACGAAGTGTAAATTCAAAATGAACTATACTGGGTTACCTTCAATTATGTCGGGGTGATCTGAATGAATTATACCTTGAACGACTGTCATGTCGGCCAAGCGTATGTTTACCTGTGTTTACTACCACTATCCACTACACAGCCACAGACGCGTCGCTTGAGCAGCACTACACCAAATTCCAATCTCGAGCTCGCCATGAACGAACAGATCTCAATGCGCGTCAACTCTGCCCGTCTTTCCGGAGTAAAGGGCAGGACAGTCCGCCTCCCTTGCAAAGTACTCCGAGTCAGCTAATTTTCATTCACGTCTTTCACGAACGCGTCTGACTCCCTTACCTTGCTACAGCTCTCAGATGACATTGCCATCGTCGAAGCGAGTGATGGTGGTCAGGTTGAAATTCAAAGGAAGGTCAGAGCTCGTGCACTCCTGACTTTTCATAACTCTCATTGTCGGTGGTAGAATGTGGATATGACTGCCACCTATGTCGAAGTTATTGGAAACGTGGTGGATGCATCCACAATAAAAGCCATGGCGACACTCCCGTTGGATTCAGAAGGCGAGCTAGGTATGTTTTCAATAAATCGTATGACCTTGTTCGTTCTCATTCCACTAATATAGATATGCAACTGGTCAACGACGTGATTGAGCTTACGTTTGAATCGAGGTTCGATAAGCTTTTCCCTCGGTACAAAGACACATAGCCTAGTGTGCCTGCACATTGATTATCTACCAGCACATACAAACTTCTCGTTGTTCTCGTTGTATTTTACCGCATTACATCACATAAATTGGGAAAATTATACTCCATCGACGCCCCTATGCATTAAGATATCGATGGACCGGCTTTGGCCATCTTCTTGTCATGTCCCCTTTTCCGATTGTGGTTCCCTCTGCTAGCTTTGTTCCTGTCTTTCGATGCTCGCTCTCTCGTATCACCACCATCTCCAGACCCTCGGCCGCGCCCCCTTCCTCTCCCTGCTCCGCGCGCACCCCTGCCTCTTCCGTGATCTCCACCACGGGACGATGACCCAGAACCACCTGCGTTTCCGGCCATCGACAAATCTACTATCCTATTCCCGGAAAACTCGTGTTTCTCTAAGATCTTGTCTTTGTTTGGCTGGGTGCAGGGTGATGAGAGTATCAGTACCGACCAGTCAACGCAGATAATGATAACATACACTGCGTTCCAGCATAATTCTCCATCCCTCAATTTGCTCATCGGACCAGCCTTATATGTTAACTCAGCAATGCAGCTACTAATGAGAACAAGTGAAGACTCGCCGGTCTGTGTTTTGAGCTCACTGCGTGCTTTCGACCTCCGCGTATTAGCATCTCTAGCAAACAGCTCCGGATCACGGATATATGCAAGCTCCAAAACGGTCTCCGGAGTGACTTTCGACGGCGGTGCCCCATCCTCGTCGCCATCGTTTTCGCCCTCGCTGCTAGCCTCTCCATCACCAATAACCTTCACCTCGTTTCCAAAGTTGAGATCATGATCGACTTCGGCAGCCTTGCCGCTGTCTTCATCTTCCTCTTCGTCATGCATGGCCTCTGCACGTCGAAGAATGTCAGCTTTCATTTGCTCTATGGCTGCTCTGTCCCTGAGCATTGACGCCTCATCTTGGCTATAGAGCAGAACAGTGAGTGACAGGATATACAAAGGAATATCCCTCCATACTTTTTCTTACCCACGTGTATCTTGGTAATATCTAATACCTCGTCGTCAAACACGTTCTTTCTCTCAATAGGCTCATTGGGCACAGTATGGGCACTTTTGTTCGCACCGACATCCTCTGCAGCAGAGGGCACTGCACCCGCAGTGCCCTCCAATAGTGCTTCGATAACCTTCTCTGCATTCTTGAACACAGACTGCGTGAGGAGCCCCCGGATATACTCGGGTGATTGATTTGGGAAAATATCCATGACCTGCAAGATCTCCACGTCGAGATCATGCGGCTCAGGTTCAGGGCGGCCTGCTTTAGTTTTGCCCTTGCTCGACTTAGCCTTCCCAGAAGCAGAGGTACCAGGCGGGATGCCAGATGATTTGATGATTAGCTTGAGTGCTCCAGGATCTTTTGTCCCAGCGGCGGAAGACTCGATGTCGAAGGAACGAAGGGTGGACTCGAGGAGGTCAACTCGGGCATCTTTACGTGCAGCACGGCGTAGAGCAGATGCAAGAGTGCTAGACAAGTCATACGAGTGTTGATAGTCGGCTATCAACGATCGGTTGAGGAACGGAGCAGCAGTGCTAGTAGCAGTGCCACCCGTTTGTACTGCTGGTGGGGGTGGGAGGTTCAATAGTGCAAATACAATACTGAACGTCCGCTCTGATTCTGCTGCCAACTCTGCACCGGATGCGACTGAGAGGTCTTGGAGCATGGTTGTAATAATAATTTGGAAACTGTCTATGAGGTCGACTTTGGTTTCGAGCCAAATGCGCTCCCAGTCATCCAGCTCGCGTGTGCCGACGTCTGTGCGCATTCCACCGTACGAACGTGCTAGTGCAGCGAGTCCTTCTTCGTAGGCTTGTGCAAGTCCTATCATGAAATCGTGATCCCTCGCGAATGGACGCACGAGTTCGGGTGGACAACCAGAGAGCAGACTGAGAAAGCAGCGTGAGGTTTTGCGAAGGCCGTATAAACCGGCAGAGCGGGATGGTTCGAGGAGAGTGGTGAGCACAGGAACCATATCTGAGGTAAACACAGTAGCAAGGTTTGGTGTGCTAGCGAGGGCTGTAGCGAAAAGGGCACGGACACGGGTTGGGTAAGGAAAGTATGCGATGGCGATGTCGAGGAGTGCCTTCACATCGAAGCAAGAGGGTACGATAGCTAGCTTCTCCGCGAGGAACAGGACGCGTGCGTGTACATGATTGTCCGTATACGGTGGAGCATCCCAGATGAGAGATTGCAAGGTTTGATGGGCAACGTTATTAACGTAGCTGAATAGAAAACTACGGGTGGCAGGGGTATCTCGTCTTGCGGGAGGTAGTGCAAGGATTTCAGAGAGGGCGCTTGATAAGTTGCTGTGGAAAGTTGCGAGCTGGGAGGCTGATAAGGACTTTCTGGCACTTGCAGGAGGATATGTCGGGAGTAGTGCAACAGTCGGCATTTTTGGACCTAGGCCGTGATGAGTCTATAGATCTAATGTGTGTCAGCTGGTTTATTGCAATTAGAAACACAAACATCAACGTATGATGGACGTCGGATAGAGGCGCGCGATGTGGTTTGCTTAATGATGTGGCAGTACTCCGCAACCGGTCATTTAACGCTCAGCGCTCGGATCTCTGAGAGTCAGAATCAAGTTGGAAAAACGGATCTAAAGGCTCAAACAATGAAGTCGACCTTCTACTTAGTAGTAGTACTTGTTGAGGCTTACAAGCCGAGAACACGAGCCGAGAACACGCGTGCTTACAAAGCACAACTAGCGGACTTGTTCTGAGTTTCGGAGAAAAACATATGATATATATTAGTGGTACTCAATTCAACTTTTCAAACATTTCAAAACTCGCTTAAACGTTTTAAACTCCAGGCTAAAGCTTCAACAAACTCGCGTAACAACAGTTGAATCATGCTCGGCACGTCGGCACAAAGTCGGACATTCAAACACTTAGGATTTTCAAAGCGTGCTATACAGAGGGGAAAGTCGTGCTTTAGAGTAGCAAAAGTAGCCGGGGCATAGATTCATTGTGGGTAGCAAGTAGGATCCAATAGACTTTGTATTTCAAATGACTGCGTTAATAAAATTTAAAAAAAAATCACTCCGCAAGAATGAAATCAGCCATAGGTAGCAAGTACCGGACGGAACAAATAAGTGCTGGGGGAAGGAGGATGAGATGGACTGAGAGCGGGTCGTCGGGGGTTTGGTGGGAATTTCAAACGGTTGGGGGGGCAGGAGCGGGTGATGCAGCAAAGTGGCGTTTCGTGCCCGCGACTTGGGAAGGGCTACCAAGGGCACCAGGAGGCGCATAATGAGCGCCAGTGGAGGGCGTAATGGCAACATGTGGGAAGGGACCTATAGTGGGAGGAGGCACATCATGAGCGCTAGCGAACGGTGTAGCGCTGAAATGTGTGGGAGAGGGTGAAGCACCAAAGGATGTGGAGGGACTCTGAGGATCTGATGTACGCGCCTGGGTCTTCCCACCGCTGTGAAGGATAGGATCTGATGTATGCGCCTGGGTCCAAGGATCTGATGTATGCGCCTGGGTCTTCCCACCGCTGTGAAGGATATAACTCGTCATAGTTGTCGATGATACCAAGTGAAGGGCGGAGCAGTGGCTCTCCCATAAAGATAAGGCGTTGTTGGTCAGGTGGGATGTGTGTGGGACCTGGATTAGAATAGATTTCCTGTAAGATAAGGGTGAATGTAAGCTACAACTTGCAATAAGCACAAAAATCACTTACTTTGGGTGGATGGCACCTGGAAACTTGAATTATGTCCTGCTCAGTGCTGCAGGTGAGCATGGAGGATGTGAGGTCAACGACGGCACCAACGTGCTCAGTGTGAGACGGAACTTCGGAATTTTCCGAAATTTCAAACTCCGACAAAAAGTGTGTCACATATGCATGAAATGGATGGGAGGTTTGATCCCCTCGACTCCTGCCCTACTGAAACTATGCCTCGTCCATCTACACGCCAAGAACTCCTTGATATCGTTGATCAGGCCACACTTTCATTGGCCAAGCTACAGTACCAGGACATCCTGGACGATTGGTCCGACCTTGAGAGCGATTCTGACTCTGACTCTGAGGATTCGCTTTCTAGCACCTCGGATGATGATGACACCATCAGTCTATCCTTTAGCTCCTCATCCCCCCCCTCCCCCCTCTCCCCTATGACAGGGATATCCAATTTTTCCAGTGATGATTCTGTATCTTCCGATGATTCTGTACTGCCTTACGACAGGCTCCAGGACACGATTGATGCACTTCGTGATGAGGTTAAGAGGGCTCGTGTACTCCACAAGCCTGACGAGCCTCCTCCACGAGCACCCCAGCTTCACATGCTCATTCACCACGAGGAACATCGCCCTCACTTATTTCGGCAGAAACTTCGTGTCAGCCCTGAGATCTTCGATGACATTCTCGATTATATCTCTGATCACCCTATCTTCCAAAGCAAATCCAACAATCCTCAGCTCCCCATCTCCATCCAGCTCGCTATTTTTCTGAATTGGGCAGGCCACTATGGTAACGCCATTACTCTGGAGGATGTCGCTCAATGGGCAGGTGTGAGTGTTGGGTCCGTGGTTAATTGCACTAATCGTGTGATGATTGCGGTGCTTGATGCCCATGATCAGTTTATCTGCTTCCCAGCAGCTAATTCTGAGGATGTTGACCTGGCTTGTAAATTTGCCGAGTCACGTACTTGTCCTGAGTGGAAGGGTGGCTTTTTGGCCATTGATGGCTCGACCATGAATCTTTTCACCAAACCAGGCTATTATGGGGAGACATTTTATGATAGGAAATCCAGGTATTCCCTGGGCTGTCAGGTATTTTTTTTCCCCTTTCATATTCAAAAAATTGATTTAATTTTAGGCTGTCATCTTGCCCCACAACCTCCTTATTGTTGATTATTCCCTTGGTCATCCCGGGAGTGTCCATGATGCATTCGCTTTCCGATCTACTCGCCTCTATGAAGAGCATGCTGACCTTCTGCCTGATGGTCATTGGGTTTGGGCAGATAGTGCATATCCATTGGAGCCATGGTGCATTGTTCCCTACAAGAAGCCTCGCAATGGACGGTTGACAAAGGACCAGAAGACATTCAATTATCATCTCTCCAAGGTTTTTTTTTTTCTTCTGGTTTTTCAATGAATTTAATTTTTTTTAGGTTCGTGTTCGTGTTGAACACACATTTGCGGTCTTGAAGGGACGGTTCCAGTCCCTTCGAGAGCTTCGCTTCCGCATTCAGGCTGAGAAAGACCTTGATTTTGCTGTGCAGTGGATTAAGTGTTGTATTATCCTGCACAACATGATTATTCGCTTCGAAACTCATCGTCGCAAGGAAGATGGAACATATGAAAGCTCTCTCAAGTGGGCTCGTGAAGAGGGGGAAGACTTTTTTGTTCAGGAGCTTGAGGGTCCAGATGGTGATGAGGTCATTGGTGACAGGACATATGATGGCACTCCAGGTCAGGCTGCTCGTGCAAAGCTGATGGATGATCTCTTTGATAGTCCTCACTCAAATGCACAACATAGGGCTGAATAATTCCTCTCAGATTCAATTTGACATGTACTACCACAAATAAATATGTACCATACATGTATGTAGCTATGTACTATGCATGTATGTAGCTATGTGACATCAATCACAAGAAGTACTCACAATGACAAGCAAAACATGATGACAACAAATGAGAGACAACAACGACAAATGAAAGATGACGACAACAAACAAAACATGACGGCGACAAACAAAACATGATGATGACGACGACGACGAAACGATGCCAGACTCACAAAGCTCAATCCAACCCTGGGGCCTTATTGCCCTGCATCATCTGGTGGTATTGTATCTTGAGCCGCAGGGTTTCGGCCTCCTTGTCAAGCACGAGCGAATGCGCTTCGTGCACCGGTATATCCGTCTCATGAAGGCGAATTTCGGCGTCCTTGTCCTCCTGCTGGCGCTGATGGACGAGGCTAGCTTGACTAGCCTCGTGTGCACGAGTGTCGCGGAGCCACTCATACTTTTTCGTGTCGCGGGAGTGCTCGCTCTTCGCACCCAGCTTCGCGAGATAGCGCTGGTGCTTGCTCTCGTGGCGCGACAGGGCGCTAGACTGCAGGCTCTCGATCTCGTCCCGGACCAGGCCTACCTGGTCCTGGACATCCGACCTTGCCTTCTTTTTTGAGCTGCCCCCACTGTTGGGCAGCGAGGTCTGCGGGGTGGGAGAGATGACGTAGTCCGACGACGGCGTCGTATTGCGCGTCGTCGAGGAGGGTGTAGACATGCTGCGGGCCATGTCCGATGGCCCTTTGCGTCGCGCTCCACGGCTTGACGGCTTGTGAGCGCCGAATGCCGAGCGACTGTCGTATAATGGCATTGGGAGTTTGGTGCGAATTGCGAACGGCTGGGGGGCATCAGGAGGAGGGGAGGGCGATGCAGCAAAGTGGCGTTTTGTCCCCGCGACCTGGGGAGGGCTACCGGCACCAGTATCATCCAGCATTTCTTCGTCGTCGTTGTCGAGGTAGTCTAGTGCGTTGCCGAGGGGGGCATTAAGCGGGCCACTCCCGGAGTCAGGAGCATAATCGTCCAGGATAGTGACATCGGGGGAATTGCGCAGGCCGGGAAGGTGTGTTTGAGGGGGTGTGAAGGGGGGAGCAAGAGTCTGAGGTTGAAGGAGTTGTGGGTCAATGGGGGGATCGCCGTAAAACAGAGGATCTGATGTACGCGCCTGGGTCTGAGGATCTGATGTACGCGCCTGGGTCTGAGGATCTGATGTATGCGCCTGGGTCTGAGGATCTGATGTACGTGCCTGGGTCTGAGGATCTGATGTACGCGCCTGGGTCTGAGGATCTGATGTATGCGCCTGGGTCTGAGGATCTGATGTACGCGCCTGGGTATGAGGAGACACATTATGAGCGCTAGCGGATGGTGTAGCGCTGAAATGTGTGGGAGAGGGTGAAGCGCCAAAGGATGTGGAGGGACCAGCCCCACCACGCGGTTGAACCAGGGAGTAGAAAGAACCTGCGTGATCAACGCCAGGCTTGGAGGAATAAGTCTTTGCGGCCAACGACGGATTGGAGTGCCAGATTCCATCGAGGTCCGTGTACCACGGGAACTCCGAAAGAACTGAGTCTACAAACACAATAAACTGATTAAAATAAGCTGAGAACAAAAAAAGACAAAGGACGCACCCAGAAGATTTTTTGCAGCCGTCCCATCAAGCGGCATCACGCCGGCACCTGTGTCACCGAATCTAGCCTTCATCTTCTTGTATTTTGTTCTGAGACTTGAGGGATTCCATTAGCGCATGTATGAATAAGAAAATGAAAAGAAAACTCACCTGTTAATGCAATTGTTGATGGCATCGCGGAATTTCTTCTGATTGTCGTGATATGCGTGACCATATTTGGGGTGATTGGTGAAGATAAGTTTAGCGATAACGCTACAGATTTGGCCTTTGTCCGAGCCCGAGGGGCTGTCATTGACGGGGGACATCGCCTTCTTCCCCTCAGAATAAAAGAGCACCCTACAATCAGCAGGGTGAGACGTTAGATAATTCACCAAGACATCCGTTAGGGCAGTTTCGTTATGCCACTGGATGGTCAATCGTGGTCCAGATTCGGAGGGGACCTTGGATTGTCCCTCAGAGGGAGGTACAGAGAGTGCTGAAGGATCCATCGAGTGCACTCGAGCATCAGCTCGAAGTCTTGCAGAACGACGTGCACGTTGACGAGTGGGAGGCATGGTGTTTCAAAGTCCGCCCTGCGGAATTCACCTGACTTTGAATTGATGCACATGACACCGAGTTTGTTGAAGGCTTTAGCCGGGAGTTTAAAGCGTTTAAGCGAGTTTTGAAATGTTTGAAAATTTGAATTGAGTACCACTATTATACATAGGGAACTTCCGAAAAATAATCATCTTGCGCTCCTATTGTCAGACACTTGCTTGTATCCAACTGTCATCGTAACTTTAATCTCGTAGCCTTGATCCTAAAAGGTTATGAGCCCTGTTCGTGTGCAAATAACATAATAAAACATATAACAAACGAAGACTAACCAACCAAAATGACGGACCAATTAGTGCTGCCGCGGTCCGGTTCAGAACCACGGTTCGAACCGGACTTTTGGTCCGGTTCTGGACGGTTCGGTCCACGGTTCTGGTGTCAGCCCGAACCGAACCGGAAATCGGTTCTCGGTTCTAAGTCCCGCCGAACCGTTCCGAACCGTTCTCAACTCTGACTTCGACACCACTTACTTCGACATCGACCAAACTTCGGGATTTGCACTCTAGTCTTCTGCCTTTAGCCTTTTTGAGGGTACGTACTAACTAATCAAAAGTTTGATTCTCTCACACACTGACATTTGTTTAAATATGTCGCAGATATATGTTTCCTTGATCACCCACGCACTCAGATCCATCTCTCCTCGTGCACTTCCTTTCCCTTGCGCTACTTTCTCTGGATCCAGGCCACATGTTGCGTTAGCATCCTCATCCATATTTCCTTGCCTGTAACTCATTCCTTTCAACTAGCATTAGTGACTTTGCACTGACCGCTAGCAAACCTTTCGTGCTCGGTCTTCCAACTGGCTCCTCTCAAGAATCCTACCACACATTCATGTTCCGCGAGTTCCGGGTGTCAAGTCTGAAAGAGATGCATTGAAGGATGTTTCTTTTTTGATAAAAGCAAGTCAATTGGTGGTCATTGTCGGCGCAAATGGCTCAGGAAAATCAACCATACTGAAACTTCTGACTCGCTACTACGACACTACCTCAGGCACTGTCTTGAGATCTGCAAACTTGGTGGGGCGCGCAAAACAGTGCGTGATGATTAACTTGTGCAGCTCCCGGACATTTATGCGTATGCTGTCTGAGGACATCAAGTTTGTGATAGTCGACGAGCCAACCTCCGCTCTTGACCCAGGAGGCAACAGTCTGTCTCGTCCGGCCAAAGCCTTGAGCTTTGGCCTACCACTTCCGAAATATTTCGGAAGTGTCCTTGGTGAGTCAGGATGATCATAAAGTGCCGTTCTTGAGGTTGACACTGTCAAGGTTCCGAATTATTCTCAATCCATCTCGCGCTTTTCCCAGTGGGGGGATCACATCGACTTCACGCCGCAACGCACTCGCACCAGCCACGTTCTCCGCACTGCAGTTGATAAAGGCAGCCTATCAAAATGGACATACATCAGCGGCAGTAGAGGCAGAGGGGCATGCAGCTGGTATGTAGTGACTAGCTATTCAATGTCGTGTAGATGTACTGTCAATGTTTATTCTTGTGCTTGAAATTTTTATGGTTCGGTTCGGGTTCGGACCAGAGAAAAACCGAACCGGACCGCAAAGAACGGTTCTCAACGGTCCGGTTCTGGGTTCGACGATTTTGTAGAACCGAACCATGGTTCGGTTCTCGGTTCTCATCCAGGAGCCTCTGAACCGGACCGAACCGGACCGCGGCAGCACTAGGACCAATCTGCTGTTGGCTCCTCGCTATCATCGTTATATCGGATCGAGCATCTGAACGACTCTAACTGGCTAGGCTGGAAATGCCGAGTCAAAGCCATCATGTTCGAAAAAGGAATAGTAGGGTATGTTGAAGGTAGTGATGTTCCGGCCCGGCTTAGGCTCAAAGCCCCGGCTTAGGCTTGGCTTTGAAGGGCTTAGGCTCACAAAAATTCAGAGCCTAGGCTGTGAGCCCAAGCCAGCCCAAAGCCGGGGCTTGGGCCCAGCCAGGCCGCGGCTTGGGGGAGCCAATGGACAGAGCAGCTTTGCGAAGCCAATGGACAGATCAAGCATTAGTGGTAGTCTAATTACAATGTGTCTAAATGTCCGTCTCAACATCTGACACGTCCTCAGCATCATCACCCAAAAGTAAAACGTCCCAACCTTCTTCTTCATCCACAGCATCACCAGTCTCTGCTCCCGCTTCCGCTTCTTCATCATTGTCGTCCAGGTACTCCAACTCGACGAGAGACGATGGTTCAGGCTCCCGGAACAGAAGATCGTGTCGTAGCGCACATTTAACACACTGGAGTGCTTCGATGATGTCAGCCTTGAGCCGGTTGCGCCGTTTCGTGATGGTGATGCCGCCTTGTGAGAACGCCCGCTCGCTCGAGACCAACAATGACATGATTGATAGATAGTCCCGCGCAAGTGAAGCCCAAACAGGGTACCTCTGCGCATTGATCTGAAGCAAAGATTATCATTAGCGCGAAATTTCTGAGTAATAAAAAATATACATACACCCCACCATTGAATGGTGGACAAGCCAGATGGTGGAGCTGCTTCAACCGTCTCAAGGTAGGCCAAAAACTCAGCCCTCCATGGTCTTGTTGGGTCACCGATTGAGGTAGGTGCTGGGTTGGTTGACGAATCATCCTCAGAGTCACTGAGGACTTCGCGAATTAGCTTCTTGAGACTGCCAGCTCTGCCTAGCTTAGTTGTGTTCTGTGAGGTCGATGATGTCACTCGGTTCAACTCAAGATAACGAGCTTTAAACTAATAGTAGCACATTTAGATTAACTTGATACCGACCAAAAAAAAAAGACTCACCACTGTCTCTGCAGTAGAAAGCACGCTGTCGTGCAGATCCTCTGGCCAATGCTTCTTGAAATAGGCCATTTTCCCTGTGGGGTCAAGTACTGAAGTGTGATTGTCAGACTCAGTCGTTCACGAAAAATAAACAACGTACACATTGACAATACGTATGCAGTGGAGTGTGTTGTCTTCTCATAATATTCATCCACTTTGGCTGCTGCATCTTTAAGCGTGGGAGCAAACTGCGCGTATTTTAACCTTTCTGCACGCAATGACCAAGCCTTATGCAGAGTTTCGAGTGCTGGTATCGCCAGGTGTAAGGTCAAACCTCGTTCAGACAAGAAAGCTTGTTGGGCCACATCAGCGTACTGTAAAACCAAGATAAGTAGCAAACTTCAAACAAATATAAATTAACGCACCGAGAGAAGATCAGCAAACTGCCCAACATGCATCCATTCAACTTCTGACAGCTGCAGAAAGTCAATCTTCACGCGTCTAGCCAAATCACGCTCCTGACGACCCATCTCATATACAAAAGTGTCGACATGCTCCTTATTCATCTCCGCACAGTTGAGCATAATATAAGTTGAGGACCACCGAACCTTCATGTCAATCAACAGTTGCGTCGGCTGAGACACACCTCCCTTGGTCTGAACATTCCGGTACAGCTCCTTTCGCTTCGCAGACGAACGCTCCTTAACGCAAATGCTACGAACGAGGCCGATTTCGTCTCGATTGGATGGCTCGTGAGCTTTCGGGTCATGGGGGTTGTAATGAGGGGACTTGCTGTACGAGCTGATCAAGGTCTGTGTCGCAATGTTGATAACATGAGCTAGGCAGCTATTGAGATACATGAGCGATTTCGTCAAGTAAGAAATGATCTTAAGCACATACTTTATTTTGCGCTGGCACCAGGGAAACTCCTTGTTGTAGTTGGCCTCGTATAGCCTAGCGAATTCCTGTAGGGTGGTACCATTGTTTGCGGCGTTGTCGCAAGTGATATGTCCAAGCTACAGTGATTTATAAGACTACCGAATAGACTTGCAGTAAACCTAGCTTACCTTGTGTGCGACACCAACACGATCAAGGATTTTGAACAAAGCGCCACCAAGACGCTTGCCTGTGTGGGCATTGTTGACTTGAGTGAATCCAAGCAGCGCACTCTCGAGTTCCCATTGCATGGTAACCTTCTCTTCGATCCAATGTCCTGTGATGGCGAAGTAACCGTCAGTATTTTCGGCCTGCCATGCATCACAGGTGGTATTGATAGCACCCTTAACAGTGGCGCCCTACATTTATCTCCCATTAGTTGAGTAGATAGAGCAATATCATGAACATTACTTACATTGAGTCTATTCCTGAGCCCTGTAAGATGAGCTTTGAACGTTCTCACTATCTGTGCACAAGTCGCCTTCCTGCCTGGAATTTTGATGCCATTGGTTGCTCGAGCAGCGACATCAATCATTTCTTTGAACTTCAGATGCCCGAGTGCTTGAATTGGCTAGATAAAGAGACGTTAATACAGTTCCGTAGGAAGAGAGACACAGTACCTGGTCAGTGGCCACAAGCCACTCGATCACAGCCTGTTTGAACAACTTATCCGAATATGAAACCACTTTTTCAGCGAGCTTCCGCTCAGTCAGATGCGCATTAATGCTCTGCTGTTTGTCCTTGCAGGCCTTGACGTCACCGGGAAGCATTGACTCAAACGAATGTTCTTTGGCCCATTTCCAATACTTGCCAGGGAACTTTGCCTCAGCGTGACGACGGAGGGTAGATATTTCGTTCACAAGAATACATGCTTGCCTATTGAGCATGCATCAGTGTGTGAGTATGAATACAAGTGAGCACACCTACGGGCACGTCTTGCACTTTCTGTGCTTTTTCACCTTCCCTTTGGCCCCTGCATGATCAAAGGTAGCACCAAAGAAAGCATTGATGTCGGCAGTTTTGGCTTCTTGCGTCAACACTGGTTCAACTTCCGTGAGAGATTGAACGTCGATGTCGATTAGAATACCGTCAGCGTCAACCAATTCTGGTTCAGTTGGGACAGCGGCCGTTTTGCACTGCTTTCGAGGCTTGGGATTAGTACGTGCATCTTCACGCTCATCATCACTAGGTTCCCTGTCAGAGTCTTCAGGGTGCACCCTTTTGTGGGTGTCGACAGCAGATGGCGATGGTGGTATGGGAGAGGTGGATGGAGATTCTGTGGTTTCGGGGGACAAACGTTCAGCAGCACGCTTAGCAGCCTCTGCAGCATGGAACTCGTTGATCGCCTTGGTTTGGGATGGCAACACTGCCTTCTCGGCATGCTGAAGGAGGGCGGCTGTTGGCTTTGTTTTGCGCACAGGACGTGCAACACGGTGCTCGGCATCTGTGCTTGTCATGGGTGGGTAGTAAGTAGGGATGTTAGAGGAACACGTACCGACATGAATCAATTGAAAGATATTGGGTGCGCCATCACACTTGCGAAGGTGAAGCAAAAAAGGCTTCAGATTTACGAAAAATATTGATCTGTGAAACTGAGATCTGGTTTTCCGACAGCGGAGTGAGTTATGTCGAGCTCGCGAAGCAGAGGACATGGCGCTGGCACTCACCGTGACTTTTCCGTAGCAACAGACAAGAGATAAGGCGTTGAAATTGCTGGATATGTTGGCCAATGCAGGCTTTTTGACTGCAACATGTGGACCATCCGAGTCGAAGCTGATAGAGTTGATGGAAGTCAAAGAAAGACAAAAATAGAGTCGGGAAATGTACCTCCGGCAAGGCTTCTATGGCAGTGCCACTAAACATGCCAAAGCCACAGCTCAGGCCGGCGGCTCAGGCTTCTCGAAATCCAAGCCCAGGCCCAAGCCTTCCTCAGGCCGTGACGTAGGCCTGGGCTGGGCCCGGCCTATTTGGGCCCGGCTTGGGCCGGCCCAGGGCCTCAAGCCGGGCCGTGCACATCACTAGTTGAAGGTACCATCCCCAAACCTGCGCAAGGCCCAGACCCCGTTTCGGCACAGAGGGAAGCTGACATAGCTAAATGGGAGATGCAAGACCGTAAGGCCCAGACTGTGATTGAGCTGTCAATAAGCGATAGCCAAATGATTCACTTAGCTGGAGCCTCAATGGCGAAAGAGATGTGGGATCAACTGAGAATCATGAAAGAATCACGAGGAAAACAGGCGATAACCACATGGCGGCAAAAGTTCTATAGAACCACCGCCAACGAAGGTGATGAGTCTGATGACATCCCCACGTATGTCAAAAAACATGAGGGAAATACAGGAAACCTTACATATGATGGGAAGTCTGGTGACGGAAGACGACTTCTGCACTGTACTTATCTCATCGTTACCGGAATCCTGGGATACCTTCACCACAACATATCAGATTAGGATGGGCGACACGAAGACAATAACGTCGCACGAGTTAATCTCCCTTATCTTAGAGGAGAACTCGCGGAGGAAAGAGAAGGATGGCAAAGGAAAAGGAAAGGAGAACGCACTTGTTGTCAAAGGAAGGAATCTAGGAAAGAGGAAGCGAGAAGACGTGAAGAAATGCTGCATTTGTAAGAAGGCGGGCCACGTTGAAGCTGAGTGTTGGTTCAAGGATAAGCAATGCTCTAACTGCGGAAAAGCGGGACATACTAAAGAGAGTTGCTGGAGTAAAGGCGGAGGAAAGGCGGGTCAAGGCCTGTCCAAACCCCCTCCAAAGAAGCGCGGAAAATTCGACAACGCGCACATCGTAACAGATGTAGATGTCGTTGCGGATAACACGCAATATGAGGAGGAAAATGATGTAGCCTTCATCGGCGAAGAGATGCAGGTCGAACCAACAGAGATCGAGAACCAGACAGAAGTCGAGTTCAAAGACCTGAATATGGATGACCAAGTCAATGTATCTAATAATAGTGATGAATTTGAGAAGCTTAGCTATTATGATTGGCTGGCGGACTCAGGAACAACATCACATATTACTAAGATTCAGTCCGCATTGACAGACTATGTCCCACTAAAAGGTCACAAAGTTAGCGGGATCGCTAATGAATCCCTAAAAGCTGAAGGACGCGGGACAGTCGAACTAGTAAGTATAGTAAATAAGCAGCAGATAACCTGCAAACTTAAAAATGTCCTATATGTGCCGCGTGCCTCAAATAATCTCATGTCTATCACACGTTTAGACTGAGAGGGAGGACACGCTATAATGGGAAAAGGGAAGGCAACCTTAAAGGTGCGCGGAGGACGCACAATTGCCGAAGGGAAGCTGTACAATGGATTATATCTATTGGAGAGTCGGGAAAAAATACAGTCAGTAACAAAAGTAAACACTGCCCAAGAAGAGCAACCCAGAGATTGGCTTACCTGGCACAAACACTATGGACATGTAGCTTTCAGCGGCCTTAAAAGGCTACAAAAAGAAAGATTAGTGGAAGGTTTAAATATTGATGAAAACTCATCCATACCACAATGCGAAGCCTGTATACAGGCAAAACAAACATGCGACTCATTTCCGCGAAATTCAGATAGTCGTTCCGGAGCACTCGGAGAACTCACACACAGTGATGTGTGGGGACCGGCGAGGGTACAGTCAGTTGGTGGGTCGAAATATTATATCTCATTTATTGATGACTGCTCCCGAAGGAGCAGCGTCGAGTTCATGAAACATAAAAATGAGACGTCCACCAAGGCTAAACAATACGCGACATACCTGAAAAAGCGCTGGAATAACCAACCTAAGAAATTCCGAGTCGACAACGGAACAGAGTATGTGAATAATGATCTAATAACCTGGTGTAAGAACAAAGGGATTGAACTTGAGACAACAGCACCGTACTCACCTGAGCAAAACGGAGTGTCTGAAAGGTTCAACCAAACATTAGCGGAACTGGCACGAGTGATGCTAATTGAAAAAGACTTACCAGAATCTTTATGGGCAGAAGCAGTATCACATGCCGCATACATTCGAAATCATGCACCTACACGAGCGCTACAAGGTGCGACGCCTGAGGAACTATGGAACGGTAAGAAACCAAATATAACACACTTACAGGAATTTGGTGCACCGGTATACGTGCTCCAAGAGAGCACAAATCAATCTAAAATGAGTCCAAAGTCAATAAAGCAAATCTTTGTAGGATTTGCAGATGGACCAAAAGCAATAAAATATTATAATACCCGTATGCACCAAATCCGTATATCACGGAACTTTAAGTTCCTAACACACGTCAAAATACCCTCCACACTCGATGCACAGCGCGAGGGGGAGATAGAAAGTGTAGATGCGCAGGCATCGACTAGCGCAACACCTTCTACACCTGATGCACAACGTGAGGGGGAGACAGAACAAATCGACGTGCAATCTGGTAATCGTCCAAGTTCAAACGAAGATAAGCATGATTATATAAGGGGAGACGACGAAAACTCACCCAAGAAAAGGAAACGTCCCCCTGAAGATGAAGACGAAGTTGATATGCCTAGAAGATCAAAAAGACAAACGGTAAGACACGACTATCAGCAATTAAATGACCCAGAACCAGAATGGGCTTACCTCGAGTGCGAACGACATGAGCTTGAGGAAGAACTCTATCAGGAGGACATAGTCCTTGCTGCACTCACTGCAAATGGCAGTTTTGACCCGCATGAGCCAAGATCACTAAAAGAAGCACAGACATTAGATGACTGGCCAAAGTGGGAACAAGCAGTGCGAGCAGAACTTACCCAATTAGAGCAGATGGGCACTTGGGAACTGGTAGATCCCCCGAAAGATCGCACCCTAGTTGGGAACAAGTGGGTCCTCGTAAAGAAAACTAATAGTCAAATACAAAGCACTGTTAGTAGCCAAAGGGTACTCACAGATACCGGGAATGGACTATACAGATACCTTCTCGCCGGTGGTGCGCCTAGAGACAATAAGGTCCATGATGTCCACAACGGCATGTCTCAATTGGGAGATACAACAAATGGATGTCAAGGGGGTGTACCTAAATGGCGTGCTAAAAGAGGAAGTCTATATGGAACAGCCCGAAGGCTACAATGATGGAACCGGCAGAGTATGTTGACTACGAAAAACCCTCTATGGGCTAAAACAGTCGGGCCGCGAATGGAACCTTGAGTTGAATAGCCACCTAACAAGCATAGGATTCAGACGATTAAAGTCAGATCCATGCACGTACATCAGAGAATCTGCGAAAGGAACAGAGATAATAACTGTATGGGTCGATGACCTATTATTATTTGCGGATGCTCCGAGTCTAATGGATCAATTAAAAGAGCAACTCAAAAAGATACTAGATATTACGGACCTAGGAGAACCAAAAAAGATTGTAGGGATCGAAATCACTCGAGATCGACCAAATAGGTCAATCCGACTAACGCAAACGAAATATATAGAATTGATCCTACAAAAACAAGGTCTTCAGTCATGTAATTCAGTAGGGATGCCGCTAGATCCGAAAATTATACTCGAAAAAGAAGAGACTGACCAGGAGGGAAACCGTAATAATGGTTATGCGTCACTGATCAGATCCATGATGTACTTGGCAGTAGCTACACGCCCAGACATAGTGTATGCCATACAGCGACTTAGCACGTTTACTGCAAACCCTGGATTAGCGCATTGGGTAGCAGCAAAACGTGTATTAAGATACCTGTCTGGAACGCGAGAACTCGGGATAAAATATCAAGGGACCAGAGAACTTGACAAAAGCCAAATTCAATTTGTCAGATGGTCAGACGCAGACTTTGCGAACGATCCAAGAGATAGGATATCAATATCAGGATACGTCTTCAAACTTGGAGACGGAGCAATAACTTGGAGCTCTAAAAAACAAAACGCAGTTTCTCTTTCCTCGACGGAAGCAGAATATACTGCAATGGCACACGTGACACGTGAAACAGTATGGCTCCGAAATTTATTTGAAGAGGTAAACTTACCTCAACAAGCTCCAACAATTCTCCACGGAGACAATATGTCCGCACTCGCAATAGCGCGAGACCCACAGTACCACGCGAGGTCCAAGCATTTTGATGTGAAAGACCATTACATCAGGCAAAAGATCCAAGATCGAGTGATTCAAGAACAGTACTGCCACACTGATGAGATGATCACAGACGTATTAACAAAGCTGTTATATAAGCCGAAACATTGTAAGTTTACCAATGATTTGGGCATGAGTTCGGCTTGAGGGGGAGTGTTGAGGCTTACAAGCCGAGAACACGAGCCGAGAACACGCGTGCTTACAAAGCACAACTAGCGGACTTGTTCTGAGTTTCGGAGAAAAACATATGATATATATTATACATAGGGAACTTCCG
Source organism: Suillus plorans (assembly GCF_016647745.1). Taxonomy (NCBI): domain Eukaryota; kingdom Fungi; phylum Basidiomycota; class Agaricomycetes; order Boletales; family Suillaceae; genus Suillus; species Suillus plorans. Next base: position 87,221 of record NW_024537471.1, on the reverse strand, counting down.
AAAAATAATCATCTTGCGCTCCTATTGTCAGACACTTGCTTGTATCCAACTGTCATCGTAACTTTAATCTCGTAGCCTTGATCCTAAAAGTACTAGTAATACATAGAAAATGGTCTCAATGATCTTGACATGTAGTAAGAGCATATGCATTTCAATGCCGTACCGAGTGCTTTATGGTATCACATATATCAGCATTTATCATACGCAATTATCCCGATTGTGAGATGAGTGCGATTTGCTGTCTAGAATCTTGAAAATTGTACGACGTGTTGCACGTATATGTTATCTTTGTATCGTTTAGCGGTTTTCTCGCTGTGTCTATACTGAGCCTCGCTGGCTCTCTCTCCAGCGGCTCTTGCGACTTTTCACTGGGCATTACCATGCATAACATCAAGTGCACGATGCATTGAATAATGAGATATATTTGCTCCACCTTGACCCACTCTGTGACACGGTTTCTTGGTTGATTTCTCTGGTGCTATACCGCAGAATGGCCCCAAGTTGTTGAGTCGTATGAGTAATGACATAGTACGAGCACAGCACGGAATAGAAACAAGTCCGTTCGAGGACCGGTAACATACTAGTACTAGTATTAATGAGACATACTAAATAAACTGTACCATTATTTACATTGGAATTCAGTCTATTTACAGCTCTAACTGTCGAATGAGAGCGCAGTCCAGTGCCTTTCCGAGTCTGGGGTATCGTAATAGGCAGGACCCTTTTGTTTGGCCAGCTCCACAAAAATGGATTCTGGCCAATCGATATGATGTTAGCTATAATATCTTTATGTCTCTATTCAAAGTCTACTACTTATTACCGCTGTTACGCATCGGACTCAGCCAGCGAGGCCGAGCGAACAGACTCGGAGTCCGGGAGTGTGCTGCACAAAATCACGTCGGAAATACTTATGGAAGTTGCCGGCATCACCTTAGGCTCGGGATCACTCTCAAACGACTGGAACTTTCCTGGTGTTCAAGTGATGGCCTGCGCAATAGTACTGGTTTGCAACATGTCCAATAGGTTCCGATGAGACCGAGAGTTGCAAAAATCCTAGCATTCGTCTGTCGCCTGATATACCATTATATTGGCATATCAAGCGCTGCATGGAAGGAGAATATGGTCCAAAAACGATATTATCACGTGCACTTGATAATCCAATACACCGGTATGTCAGCATTGTCAGGGTATAAGTATCATGGCCAAACAAAATTAGCTGAATTTCAGTGATGCGCCACCAACGACTGGAACTTTCCTGGTGTGATGCATTGATGGCCTGCGCAATAGTACTGGGTTGCAAACCAAATTCGACTGATTATATATTCAGCACGGAAGTACCGTTATACATCATCACCATCTCCCACTCGCTCACCCCCATCTCTCAAATATGACCGTAATCTCCAATGATCCCAGTTGGTGGCCAACAATCAATTCAAATATGATTTTCAGCTATTGGACAGGTTCGTCACATCAAGATGTCTAGTTCTAACATTGACTCGCAGTTTCGCAGTTGCTGCCGGCGTCATGGTAGTATATGATTGGGGTGAGCGGAATAGTGTTCGATAACTGCTGATACTATTCTCATAATGTTTCTAGCACTAACACTGGGACAAGAGGTAAGTCGATGTTATCGTCGGAGCAGTCAACTTGCTGAGAACGGTGCCATAGATTGAACTGATATGGGTGAGTGACAAATTCCCGTATCAGAAGAAAACAGAAGAATACAACAAATTCGCGACAGAGGCAACGTTGGTCTCTCATGACTGTGCTGTATTTGGTTGTTCGTACCTTATGTTATATCATTAGTGTGGTTGGCAGGTTATACTAACTTCAATATGTTTCAGGTACGTTATATTGGAATACCATATTCTGTGTATGTGTCGAGACCAACAACTTATCACCGTGCTAATCGCTCATTTCTGACAATTAGTATCATTGTTCTGGGTACGTCTCATATGTGCTGTGTTCGATCCTTTTGACTCAGGCTGGCGGCACATAGGTTATTTGCCATTGGTTTCACTGACGGATACAGTGAGTATTACACAATCATCTCATTCCTACGCTCATAGTATTTAGTGGCGAGTGAGATTCTGACCATCCAACTTGGCTCAACATAATATCTCAATAGGTGTAAGTCGGAGCTTTTGATACCAGCACAAGGGTGTTCACTAATTGAGTGTTTTAGGCAAACTTATGAATCGTGCTCAGAATGGGACAAATGGGGTCATATATATCATGTTGGGCGGTAAGTCACCCAGCTGCAATACCTCTGTGATATTGACTCGACTAAAACACAATGCAAGTCATCATGATTGCTCGCTTATATGCCATGTATCTGGGATCCAGAATGATGCTCATTTTTCTTGTTGTTATCTTTTTGGCTGCTACCATTGCTTGCGCAGTAATCGGAACAATAGCGACCAGGGACAGTGTAGCGGGTAAGCTTTACTTGTTGACTTGAAGAACAGAGCTCATTGGACAAACATCAGAGGAGCTAATACTCTCTGGCACGTACATGTGCGATAACGAACCTGAAAGGGGCGACCAACTTGCATATTTGATGTTTTGGATGGTCTACGCTGTCTGGGAGATCCTCGCACTGTGTCTTTCAGTCTGGATTGCCGTAAAACACTTCCGTGACCTGGGACGACTCCGCCGATCGATAGGACCGACAACCGGGGACTGTTTCAGAGTGTTGATAAGATCTCACGTGCTTTATTTTGCAAGGTGAGCTTGTAATGTAAATGCGGTCATCTTTTTCTCAAGTTTCGCGCGTGCTAGCTTTGTTTGGGTCTCTTGCCTCGAGATTGCTATTAGTTCTGCACAGCTCATGGTGCGCCGACCTGTCGCTGACGTCTGCTTGTCACCACTGCTAATCATTTCTGTAGAATACACAATCTATGGGAATTCAGATACTTGTTAATGCTGCTCAAATTTCACAGTCCATGCAGATGTTTGTGCTGGGACCACGCCTCATCCTTAGCGTTCGAGAATACCACGCTACACTCGTGGCCAACTCTGATGCAGAAATTAGCTTGAATTCGATTGTCTTCCAGGAGCGTGTACTTGTACCAACTAGCAGTACTGTGTAGCGAAATGCTTGGCGAGTGGTCTGCAGGGAGGAGAACCTGGGTCGAGGATCCGTCGAGATATTTATTTAACATGTAGTGTTTCATAATTGAAAGGTCTAGGCAGACCTATTTCTTGTTGTACTACTACTGGAGCGAAGTAGCTAAACTTGCACCATGTGGCCAGTCGAAATTATTCAGAATGTCTAACAGCCAGCCCAGTCCTTGACGCTCGATAATAAAATACAACGAGAATCAGTATAAATTGCCGAGACAGCAAATTCTACGCGTTTGCGGAGTTCCGCTATCTGAGCACACAGATGATAACGAAGTTACTGCGAAGCGTGAAGCCCAGATGGCTGATAACTCATTGGTGCTCAAATGCGTTGTCCTCTATCTGGGCCACGGAGAATAAAAAGGAATGAATCGCGCGGACTCCTGGATCAACGTATGCCTCTATCACGAATGAGCATGGCAATGAGATGAGGTCTGCTGAGTGAGGACCGGAGAATTAGAGAATTGGAGTTTTGCAAGTCAGAAGACCTCAAGCATACCTATCAAACTACTAATGAGGCATCAACCAAGAGATTTTGTTGGAGCCCCTGCTAAAAGGTGGAAGAGCAACAGGTCGCACAGGAAAATGCAAGGCAAGAGAGACTTTGAGCCACGTGCCACAGTTTTCGAGTGTTTTAAACATACAAGATGACATTGAGGGTAGTAAAGAGTATCATAGTAATGTAGATAGTCTCGGACGGCATGGAGCTTGTCACCAGGAGGGCAGTGTTCTTCGAGGACGCGAGCCAAACGACAAGGTACCTTTTAAACAAAACCCCTGAGGGAGGATCAAATATCAAAAAATAAGACGCGACCCAAGACGTACATTTTGTGGTATAGACGGAACGTCTCCAAATCGACTGGACACAGTAGCTATAAAGAATTGAGAGTTTCATGTAAGTCGACCCTATTTTGTGTCGGAAACTGCTGATAACATTCTAGATGCAACGAAGTCAGCCACGCAACACCCTGAAGTGACAGTAACAGCTTTTATACCGCATCAGGTACTTTATTCAGCCCACATTCTTCCCAAAAGACTCCCTTTCCTACCAGGCTGGGACTTTCCTAGTAGTGCTCCGATCCCCTTGTGTATTGCCGTATTCACTGGCCTCATAGTAGACGCTGAGTCATAGACATGAGGACAGGGCTGTGGCAGTGGTGGAGGATTCAGCTTCGGGGCTTCTAAATCCCGCTCATGTCTTGAAGGTTGACGAGGTGACCTGCTCAGCTCGTCAAAACGCGGAGCGTCGAAGGTGCGCCGGGCTGCCTTCAACTTGTGCAGGACCTGTTCGTAAAAGTGTATCTCTCCATCAAGATGCTCCCTCGTTATTGTGCTAAAGTTTTCCACTTTCTGGTCGTGGTACGTATCCATCTCAGCCATCGTAGTGTTCAAGACAGTTTCGCAGCGTGCGGCCATCTCATCGCTTGACTGAACATATGCATCAAACCATCGTCTTCCACAAAAATTGTGAACGTTCCGACCTTGCCCAATTTGAGAGCATCTTTATATCGTGAAACAGTAGATTGGTGGGTTTCAACAATTCCCTGGAACGATCACACTCAGGGCAAAGACGGTGATCGAACAATCCAAGATACCTCATACAATTGGTATGGATGAGCAACGCTCTTGAAGGCGTCGTGAGTTGCAAGCTGGGTACGCCGGGCCTTCGTCTGTGGTTAGTACAAGTCTTGCATAAGGAACATGACACAGACATGATCGTCATACAGGTCTGCAACAATCTGCAGACCATCTGATGTTTTCTGCATCGCTTTTGTGAGCTTCAGACAATCTTCGAGTCATGTCTCAGTTAGTCATGAACTCCAGAAATTCACGTGAGCACCTTGGCAGCCTTCACGCCAACACCAAGCTCCTTCTTCGTTCAAGAGGCCGTTTCTCTGTTGAGGAGTGTCCCCCGGATCTTCGTTAATCCCCAGGGGCGTAGAAGACAAAGGTGTCGACGTGATCAGCGACAATAATGAGTACGACAACAATCGTTCGGCTTTCGACATCTCTGGAAAGCACGTTGTGATGATAATTTGGCACAACTGACGCCCGTACTCACCTAGTCTCACTTCACGAATGCGACCAAAAACGTTTCTCAAGCTCTGCGTGCTCTTGCCCACTGCAAGGGTGTGACGACTGAAGCGATCGATTACTTCTGTGGCATCGTCCAAGTCTACGTTGAATGCGGGATGAAAAACATGTGCGAAGAATGAAGGCCCAGCCGCAGGCATTGAAAGTAATTGGGGCATAATCCGTTTCCAATCCTTGGATATGGGTTAAAAAGCAAAAGTGAACCCATCATCTTCGCTCACCGCATCATTTTCGCAACCAAGAAAAGACGTGACAACTTCTGCATATCGTGCAACAGGGTGCCTCACAATACACCCAATATATCTCTCGAGTTCGCCTCTACGAGCCTCGACAAAATCAGCACTGAACCGGCCAGCATACTGTTTCTCAGGAAGTGGTGGGAGTGCAATACCAGGAAGACGTCTAGTTAGCGAGGTGTGTAACACGATGAAGTGAGAAAACCGCCGTTGAACTGTTATGCGGGTAGGAGAGATCGGTGGGATGTATGGATCATATGATTCATCTGTAGCCGAAGAAAACAGTGAAGTGACACTATACATGGTATATGCTCCTGAAAGGCCCGACGTGCGCTTCGAAGGCGAGTGAACCAAGACTCGAAACTTTGGAACTTTAGATTGCCACGCAGGGCCAGCGTCAACATAGTGCCTGTCTGCTTCCTCCAGCCCAAGTCTACTGAGCCTATTATCATCGTTGATGGAGTCTTCCGTAGAAATCCGCTGGTGTGAAGAGGATGAACTTGAAGTGACTGGATCGACATAGCCCTCGAGAACCCACTCTTCTGCACCGCTTGTCACGAACCCGGAGAACCGATTCAAAGTCTTGCCTCTAAGAAGGCTTTGCCTGAAACTTGGGAGAGGGTTCGTCCATTCACCAGTATCCTGAGGGACGATAGAAAGTGGCTTCGATTGATGCTGCAAAGATGCTTTGGGAGTGATCGTGCTGGTAGATGGCTCGTTTCTCGCATGAACGGCTAACGGTGCAGAAAGAAAACTAGTCGTGCACTTCACGGACAGCATAAGCCAGATGAGCGTACGAACATCGAGCGATTAGTATGATCAGTACTCACCGTGTAATATGTCTGAGGTAACAGCCCTATTTCACCAGAGCTCACTCTCACCAAACTCCAACCATCGCCGACTTCTTCCTTCAAAATGTTCAGTTCATCTCCAGCCTCGACGGTCAGTTCCCTGAATTCAGCCTTTCCTTCAAACTTGTAGAGCGCACGAGCTGCTTTGACGGGCTCTTCGACAGGCTGCAGTTCATGATGTTCATCTGCCGGCTCAGGCTCATCGTCTGATAATGAGTAGCACTCCAAATGCTCTGTCCATGCACTGGAAGAGATTATTCCAACGTCAAAGGGAGTGTCAGAACGTGGACACGTATCGTTGCCCGAAACTATAGAGGTTGATTTGATGGCTCGAGGTAGCGTTGCCATAATCTGTCGGAAAGAGAACAATGGTACAGTCACAATAGCCACGCCTCTTCACGGTTTCAACGTTTTACCTCTTGCAAGATTTCGATCAAAAGCAGATCTGGACCTGGCTGGACCATTCCAGACCTAGCCTAGAGCGTTCAGAGCAAGTACTTTGGATTATCTTTCGAATAAAATTTCACTGGCGGCAAAAGGTGGTGTACACTGTACACTGTAGTTTGCCCCAACAATTATGTAATGAACTGTAAACTTACATAATTAAGAGTGGAGTCAGGCTCGGTTCCCACACTCACTGAACATCATACCACTTCGTATTCACAAGGTGCCGTGTATATTTGTCGTGCGTTCTCAATTATTCAGATGTCTAAAGACGAGACAGAGCTCCCACGATATCTCTACCGAGTGTTTGATGAGCAGTCTTGTTCCCAGTTGAATCGTTCTGGCACCTTTGTGGCCAGCATACCTGATGCTGTCTACAGCCGCAACCATCGGAATGCCCGGCGTCAATTAGAATTACATATGGATTGGAGTAATCGACGTCGAACTCCCTTTATATCTGTGACGTCCTCACGCGTCAATGCTCTCAAATTTGCTTTGACTCTGTTGAACATGAGAGGTTCGGCTGTTTCGATTGCGAAGATAGACAGCTCGCAGCTGGAAAGAGAAGGCACAGATGTGCACTGGATGTGCGATCTTGTTGAATATACCGGTGCACATATCAAACCTGAAGCAATGAACAAATATGAGTATCTGTGTGTTGGCTTCATTCCAGCCAGCGCGGTCATTCAGTGCCTTACACTTGATGATGACGATGAAGATTAAGGAATGCATCAGTCGGTGTAGGTGATTCCGATGCTATAGTTCTATCTTTGATTGTATTCAGAATCATGTTTCAGATCTTAAAAGCTTAACAGTTTCTGCCACATGTACCTATGATTCCATTATGTAGGAGGTGCACTGGGATGGTTTATTCCTTGTGCATAGTTTCTCAGTACTCATTAATACCTACTTACCATCTTGACGATTATTCGAGTCGCAGCCCATTGGTATACCAATACTTATGCTTACCTCTGTAATTTCGATAGTAATAATTCCGCCTTATCACAATGATATATAGGCACCATGCGTTTCCGCACAGCCATGCAACAGTCACCCTTGTTATCCAAACTCCTACTCAACTATGCCTATGAATTTACTCTATGAATGATAATACTTTGTATGAAAAAAAGCGTTCGGAATGACTGAAGACAAGTTTCATACCCGCATGAGAGCGCCAGAACAGTCATTAAAGTGAGGTGTGAAATGTTGATCTAGCGGCACTCTCTAGACACCTTTGCAGAATGGATGACCACTATGTTGTTTGCGAGTTATTGCGCAAAGTTTCCCTTGAAACGCTCGACAACCCCCCTGAGACACCCTGGGAAGAAAAGTGTGCCAATCGTTACATGCAATCTTTGCATGTATCAACTGGCACACTTTTAGTATGTTCGGTATTGCAAGCCCAACTGCATAGGATCTATACAAAGCCCACATGGATCTAGAGCAAGCAAATTCTCTACGTAGCGTGAGTAACGTTACAAGTACGAGTCAATAAAGGATATCTCACCTCAGTCGAGCGCCAGGAACGCAAATGTATGAGGGATGCAGGCCAATCATTTGGGGCTATAAGTAAAGGTTGTCTTTATTGTCCTAGATCAAAAGGACGGCAACAAAAGGCAATTGGCGTCGGCTATAACAAATAAATGGTTCACTGGCAGGAGACACAATCACTGAAACGTCATAAGAATAGATAATTGTAAGTGACAGAAAACAATAGGCGCATCGCTGGGTGGCGGGTGCTGCCCGTTTCTAACGAAGCATGCAACGTCTGTATGATTTAGCTTCAGTCCTTCGTATGAAAATTTGACAGTCCTTTGTGTTGTAGCATCGTTCGACAGTTTCATAACTTTCATCATCATATCAGGCATTGTCATGCACAGGTACAGAAACATACAGGCACGAGTACCGAGTCTATGGCGGAGTTCAGTTGCTCTTTGGAAGTGGAGTATCTGCATGCAGCGTCTTCATAGATGGGAGGATATCTTGAAAGGCCCACCCTCTGCGTCTACATTTCGACTATCCATAAATCTATTTGCAATCAGGGAATCCAAGACCACCGAAACCTGTCCAAGAAGGGTGACAAGCACGGAAATGATGTGTTTTATCAATATCATGAAGCTCGCCAATCTCTTCAGGAGTCAAATCTATGATCTTCGCATTGTCTGAGGATAATAATGAATAACAGCCAGAATTAATGATGAAATAACATCTCACTCAAGATACGCTCGTTGGTCACGGATTTGGGAAGCACTGTTATATCATTGAGAACCAATCTCTCCATCGAGAATGTTCATGAAGATTACTAGTACGCACCAGTGTGCATGGGCTTGTTTGCATGAAGGGATATCAACACATTGGCGGGTTGCACATCATACTTCGCTGCGATTTTTGTAACAGTCTCGTTTTTCAACAAGGGGGAATTGTCGGATCCCAACGGAGAATAAGCTGTCATTACGATTCCCTTGTTCTGGCAGTACTCGACGACGTCATCTTGAGGACACGAACTACGAGCAATGATTCACGATCAAAGTACTCAAAAACAAATTTATTTGACTTACGGGTGAAGCTCAATCTGGTTCACGGCCGGTACGACGCGTGCAACTTTCAATAAACGTTCAAAGTACTCCACGGAGAAATTGGAAACACCTGATGCATTTTAGTACAAAGATAGCACATGAGGTTGGGCCACTGACCAATGGCCTTCAGTTTCTCTGGGTGAGAAAGGTATAGGTCTTCCATAGTTTTCCAGGTGTCCAACCAGTCGTGTTCCTTGTCCGCCTGGCCATCTCTTGTCATGGGAGCTGGCCAGTGCATGAGCCCTGCTCTAGGAATTAGTCCTCGTCAAGATCGGCGAACGGGTTGCCGCCTACAGAGGTCTAGATAAGTAGTATCGAGTTTCTTGAGTGATGCTTCAAGAGCTTTTGCCGGATGCCTCTGGTCGGAATTATCAAGCTTCGTAGTCAGGAACATCTGGTCTCTTGGCAGACCAGACGCCTTGATCCCCTGTCCGACTTCTGTTTCGTTCTGGTATCCAGCGGCAGTGTCAATATGCTTGTATCCGTTCTTCAGGGCGAATTCAACAGCATGTTCGACTTGGCCGGGCTTGGACTTCCATGTGCCTATATTCGCAAGCGTTCAGCGTTCAGTACATGAGATGGTTCGCCTTTCGGCTGTGCTCACCAAGACCGACCGTGGGCATAACTGCTCCAGTGTTGAGTATGACCGATGTTGTTGCAGGCATGCTGATACCAATATACAAGAATCAATTGACAGGCTGATGGCCTGGCACACCCTAACTTTATAGCCCTCTTCAGAGCTATATTTACCAAGCAGTGACAATCGCGAGAGTCACGACCTTCACCTTATGCCTTCAACGGACCACATGTGCCGAAAGGCGCATGCTTTGCGAACAACAATACGGATGTGATGAGTTTCTCCAAGGGGCTTATCACCCCTTATCACCTTGACGGTTCTACTTGCAGCCGGGGAAACCGAAAAAGCCCCGGCCAGACAACACAGGGTAGCATCCCCAGAAGTGACTGTCTTAGCAAGATAACGAGGCTTCCAAGAATATGATCATCCGTGACTGGTTTCGGCACAAGTGTGAAAAGGCGAGATCAGAAATGAGAACATTAATGGTTGAATCCGAGAACGGCAGACTAACGCATGGGTACGCCCTACATCAGTGCGTTTCGGGATTTGAAGAAAGCCACGGAGCACGGGGCTCCAAGACCAGTTAGTACTGTCCAACAGAGAGTTCTCACTCTCAATGGATATAAAATTGGATAAAAAAAGAGGCTGAATCAGCACAACTCTTTCGATGACGTTGCGCGCGGAGATACATCGGAATGATATTTGAGAATGACAAGCTGCTGTAAATTACTTTTCAGATCAACTTGTTCAGCTAGTCAGAGCCCTGGATCAAATTGCACAACTCAAACACATATCGAATAGTGATGAGCAGTCCGTCCTATGAAATGTACGATTTTCTTCAGTGTCTCCTAGCTGGGATGTGACAATTGGTGGGAATTGGCTACTACCTTGGGAACAAGAAATGGAGCGCCAAGTTGCCTTCGGCCCTCCTACCCTGCTCGGAGGCCGCACCGTCCCGATCAGCCCGGTGTACCGATGACGCCATTTTTAGCGCTGACAGAAAACCCGGCCGTGACAACAAGGACCATGAGTATTCCTAGGACCCAAATCGGGGTTATTCTAGAGTCGAACCAAGCCCACATCGTGAACACAGCGATTAATCCTCCTCTGTTGTAGTCCGCGGGTGGTGGTTCAGCTCTAGGGTTCTTGATCTGGGAGATAGCAATGTCCCTCATTCTAGTGGTATACCATGCAGTCCCGACGCCGCTGCCAATGAGCTTCACACTTGGTACCCATTTAGAAGCTTTAAACACTGCTTCTGGTTCGCGTGTAAAGGGTTTATTAGCCCAAGTGCTAGAAGATTTGTTATTTTGTAGCTGTAGTCGTAGGATCTTGGGCAGGTCGGGACAGAGGACAGCGCATCTTCCGATGCCTAGCAAGTCGGCGTGCTTCGACATCAAGGCAGCATGTAGGTGAAAATGGGAACGGAGGCCGCCAGTCAGTAGAATGGGTGGGACAGAAGAGAAAGGGACAGGCGATCGGTGAAGGTCCTTCATGACTGTCCGTGAAAATTGCGCAAAGAAGGCTTGGCGGTCTAGTTTTTGAGATCCACTGCATGCCATAAAGTCTGAGCAAGAGATCGGGTTAGACTGGGGAACATTCTCCTTATACGCCCCCATACCAGGCTTTTCGTAATCGCCTCCGCTAATCTCGATAAAGTCGATGACACCCCAACTTGCAATGGTGCGGATGTGATCCAGGACACGCCGTTCGCCTTCCTGAGATACTTCTTCGGCGTTTCCAGAAGTTACGTAGTCAGCCGAGTTGATTTTGATTCCGATTATGAAAGTAGTCGGCACCACCTTGCGGATAGCTTCAATTATCTCGGACAGCATGCGAGTGGCGTTTTCCGGTGCTACTGAATATTTGTCGCTCCGAATATTACTCTGACGCGGAATTGTAGTTAACTTTTGGAAGTACACAGTGGCCACACCTTAGGGCTCATGAACTGTGCCAGTAAATCTGCAAATAATTCAAATTCGACCCAGATACATCAACACAAATATCATGTCGACTCACATCCATGGGCAGCATGAAGCTGGATTCCATCGAAGCCTGATTTGTACGCCAAGAGAGCGCCTCGCACGAAGCTGGATTGGACTTGTAGAATGTCCAGTGCGGTCATCTCCATAGGAACTTGGAACAACGCATGAAATATCAGGTTTGATATCACGCCCCTTCCACGATTTTCATCATGTCTTGCCCCAACACGGACAGAACTGGGGGCCAGGGGTGGAACAAACGGCGGTCGACCACCAATAAAATTCGCTGATTGGCGTCCAGCGTGCGATAGCTGCATGATAGCCAGGGAGCGCGTGCCATCAACAGCTCCGTGGATGACTTCCGCCAACTTCTTGAAGGGTTTGACGTCCTCTGCATCGAGTGTGGGTGGCACGACGATGTCACGGCCCAAGGTCAGATGCTGAGGTGAGACCTGAACATTTCCAGTGAGAATCATTCCCCATCCATGCTTTGCCCATTCTGAGTATAAGCCATAGTGGAATTCGTTTGGTGGGCCACCAGAGAAATTTGCCATGTGCTCGTACATAGCTGTCTATGACAATAACTCTGTTTTAAACAACTGTCTTCGAATTATGTAGACGGAAACACTACCTTCACCAGCCTGTTCTCGATAGTACGACCGCAAGGCAAATCGACTGGGTTGAAAACGTTACACTCCATGGTTGACTCGCTATCGAACTCGTGAGCGTCAGATGTGCTCTAGTACATGAGGGCGCGTTTTCCTCAAGGTTGAGTTGTCGCGGAGAGGTCACGGTTCTGGTGAGAACATGGACACGAATATGCTCCCGGGCTCAGGTACGAATCACGTGTTGAACTTGAAGGCTTGGAGTATGTCACGACCAGGTCACCATACCGCAGTTGCATCGGGGACAGGCCCTACTTAAGTTTTCTTTACACGGTCTGAGGCCTGAGGGAGTTCGACTAATGCAAAGAAGGTGTGACCAACTCGAACGTCGGCAGTACATCATACACGAGAATGCGTATATTATCTTGGATCAGTACAACAAATTATAGTGTTTCCCTTCATCAACCACTTAAATCCAGGGTAGCTTAAATAAATTAGGTCTACGACCGTGACTGCAAAACTTCGTAGTAAGCGGTATACTCGTCGGGTGTCATAAGTTCGGTATCTTCATCAGTGACTTCCGAAAATGGTTTCAAGACACCGTTAACTGCGAAGGCGGCACAATGATGAGGATACTAGAATCCTTCATGTAGAGAACGAAAACCCACCTAATACAGGGGTATCATCTGCCCCGTTTACCTCCATCATAGAATCAGTGATATCTGGTTCTAGTTCTGGGACATCGATTTTGGGCAACTTTGTCGCCGCAGCACCCTCGTCCTCTTTTGATCGGGACCGCTTCCTGTAATCATTTAGGGAATCTAGGTACTGCACAGAGGGTTTTTGATCATCCTCTTCCAACTCTTCGCTTCCGAGGCCAGATCTGGGCGTGTTCTGAGAGGAAACTGCATTAGAGGCCGCCAACGAGGCATAGTACTGATCGCAATCTGTATACCGTTAGATCATCATAATGATATAGAATTCACATCGCAAACGACGTACAATCCATTTCTTGGTTGATTTCTGGTTTCACATCTTCCGTCACTGCCGTTAGTTGAAGTAGACGCGGTTGAGTGCCGATAGTTCCAAGTCCTTTCAGAGCGTCGTCACTGGATACTGGCAGACCCTCGCCTTCTCTCGCCACAGCACGCGCACTCTCCTGCATGCCAAGAGCTGTCAGATCTCCGGTGATAGTACTCTTCAAATGCCATGCTGGCAGAGCGTTTTGCTGTCGTTTTGCCGCTGCCTCGGCATCTCGTTCCTGCCGTCTCGTTGCTTCGTCTTTGTCCATTGACATGACTATGCCAACACCATCTTCTTGTCTCCCACCAGGCCCAGATCCTGCTATTTTCAAACCTGACACCTGGCCAGTCTTTTGCTTTTCAACATCACCGACATTATTTTTGACCCAAGTAGGAACATCGAGCCTACAACATACTGCGTCAGGAAGGATATGCGATTGATGTACTGAGATACGCACGCTGGAAGGACCATAGACTCTGTTTTTCTCAATCCTTCGACAACAAACCGCATCTGGTGGTTGAACCTCTGCATCCGGTCCTGACTCCCCCTGACGTTCTCCGCGTTCTCATTCTCCACAACTTCTGCGCGGCAATCCTCGCACACAAATATTCCTCTCGAAAAATCCATTAGCTTGTCAACTTCTAATGTTGTGTACGACTTGCTACACTGAGGACAGATATAACCTTTGTTGTCAAGTTCCTTTAAACAGAAACATTTGTTTTAGTGAGTGACAGAAAAAAAATGAGTCTAAACCGACATTACGGAGACCCGAGTCTATGATTCTCCGCATTTCTGCAATGCGCCATTTAACGACATCGCAAAAGTGCTTGTAGTCAATGTAATAGTACTGTCTTCCGACAGACCTCTGAGCCCCTTCCTTGAGCTCGTTTTGGCGGTACCTTCAAGGTAAAATCAGATATGATTGCGGAGAAATAATCATGACTACACCTACACTTGCACCAGGCGGTCGTTCCCTAAAACAGCCATAAGTTTATTCAATTCTTTCGCCTGAAGGCCCATCCGCCCGGCCAGGTCGTCATCCTTGAGACTGGTGCCAAATTAGTGGTCATGGGTACACATCGTAGGTGAAAGGTTAACGGGCTCTGTTTCATCCACATTCTAGATACTTACACCGGATGACGGGCTAGCTGGTCCATGATGATAGTGAACTTTGGTTCATAGAATCCTCGGGAGACGTGTTGGACAAGAAGACGTAGCGACTCTTGGTCTTCTTTGGTCGCCATAGTGCTGTTTGAGCCCTCTGGAGTCTGCGACCGCGAGCGAGCTGAAGATTCTTAGAAGGCTGACTCAAGAGCTCAAGAGTCAACAACTGCTTAATAAGCGTGTGGGGTGGGTTACAACTTATACAGCAACTTGACAGTGGCTCTTGTTGTCACCACCATCTTGCCAGTAAGTAATTCGACGCACTGGCACACGTTCACGTCTTGGTCCAATTTGCGGTGAGATAGGCAAAGCTGGCTGATAATTATGCAGGATAAACCATCAATCTACCACATGCATGGAGCCTCCAATTAATGATCGAGAAGTGCATGTTTCTTTTCGCACCGTCTCTTCTCAGTTTTGTCTCAGATATTTTGTTCGTCCATCTACTCTATTGAAAATGTGGATGAATTACCAAACGGGTCACTACCATTCGTCCTCCCTCGAGTCGCCGAAATTGCGAATGTTGTATCCACTCATAATTATCGGCCTCCACACCCCTTTTCGTTCGTTCCTCTTCACATTATGTATACTGCAGTTGTTTTGTTAACGCCCCTTCTGCGCTTTCTCTCCCACACGTTTTACACCACGCATACTCTACGTGTCTGCATCGTGCAACATTAATGCAGAGTCAGCTCCGGCCTTGTTCAACTTCGACAAGGTCAATAAGTGCTATATTTGTACCTGCTTTACACGAATGTAAAAGTAGTTGTCCGTGTGCGAATGAATCCGCAACATGTTGTGAGTTCCCTCAAATTTAAATACACATCCTCTCTTTTGCATGTATTTCTCAATTTATCGGCACTTCTCAACGCAATGCCAGCACATTTAGTAAGGGTAGTAAATCATAATGTCTACCATCGCACCTACGTCGATTCGCAGCGTGTCATTGGAGCCATTTTGGCTTCTCCAGGAACGGGTTCCTTCAAGGTGCAGCTTGGTTGAGGTGCCTGCCGAGGCAGTCATAGAGCTGAAGAGAAAGCTCTTGTCGAATGCCTGTCCAGTCCACGAAGGACTAGTATCTCCGAGAATCCGGTGTACCCCATTCTATCTTATACACCGGTAAGCAGTTTCTCATTCTTAGCGTCTTTCGAGTGGTTGACACCCATCATTCAAGGCTGGTTTTCGGAGAATCTTTGGAAGTAAGACATCCTGCAATAAAGACTGCTTGCGTATAGCTTATGCAAACTTTGTGGCAGGTACAATACTCTTGCGCCTGTGATCGCCTTGAGCTAACCGTGGCCAGATACGACGCTCACACCCCTCAGTATTTCACGTGGGTCGAGCGGAACCTTGGCCAGTGCGCATTAGCGCTTCTCAAGCATTACAAAGATCCTGAATCAGAGGTTCTCTCCCGCACGTTCTATGCCGTCAGTGCAAAGTTGAACTACACTCAATTTGCATCTTCCTCCAGCAGGGTATGTGATCAAAACGCAGGAATCTGTTGATCTAATCTTCCTGCTACCGTCAGCGCTGGGGGAGCCAGTATCATTTGTGTCCTCTGCGACCACTGGAATGCAGGTTTGTATATACTTTCTCTGATATAGTACATGTATTCACATGTTGCACAGGAAATGGACGACATGGTTGGTATCGTAACTCGTTCAGCATGATTAAAACCTTGATGCTGATAGATTTTGATAGTACGATTTTCTGTCCGAGTTTGGACTATACCCGGATACCGTTATCTCTGACCCACGATTAATCAATGTAGGAGTGAAGTTCCATACTATGGAGGGAATTTCTCAGGAAATTAAAGGCAGATATGTTCGAATCTTAACAAAGATCGTTTTTTGCACTCCTTGTTGATTCGTTCTCAAGACCAATCTATGATTTAGCTTGCACTAGCGCATAGGTTTGATAACTTTGATTACACCCGCGCAAGTCAAATGACATCCTTACACCCGAACAGTCAACATTATGATGAACGCTCAAGTAAGCATGATTCGGTTAGAGGGGTGTAAAAATATGACACAAGACGCCGTCGTAGCCGACTTGACATCGGGTTAGGAACTCAGTACTCAACGTCCAACATATGTCGGGTTGATCAGAAGTAGTTCAAAGTTGGTTCCGAATCCCACACGAACGCTTCTATGCAATGCATTGGTGAGATATATGTCCGGAAAATATTTCTCCATGCGGCAGCCTGCCGATTCCTCGGCGCTCAGCCTTGTGGTCGCATTACATATTAATGGTTTCGCCAAGCAGGTGTAATATGTCGATGTCATGTCAGGGGTGTCTATGTCACTCCGTAACCAATTTTCAGGGCTCAAGGACTGGTGAATGATGCTCAAACATTGACGACGACGAGGTTCTCCTCCTGTTGAAGTATAGGTTTAATTTGTCCATGCAAACATGCGTCCAAGATACCGTGAAATGGAAATGAAGGTTGTAACACTACACTATCATAGTCCTGCACGATATACAGTAGAGTCGTGAGCTACTGCTGTAGCAACTCACATGAGTCATGGTATACATACACTGCATAAACAAAACAATTACATAAAATACCTTCAAAATATCCTCTGAGGTGATCCTACCGCATTTAGGTGACGCATTCAGGCTCATATGCACGACATCCAACAACTTCCAGAAACTTGGCGCGCTCTGCCTCCCGACGGCACACAAGACTGTTGCCAGTACCCATACACTTCCCTTCAGCACAACCACCTGAAGTGTGCAATGTAAATCCTATACTTGCTCCAAGAGCTCGTGAGGGATCTGCGAGACATGCGTGACCATTATCTCGCCGTAGACGTGGTAGAAGCAGCGGAAGAGTCGAAGGGTTGGCAGCATAATCATAGATACGGGTGCGCTGGGCACAAGATAATGAAGGAGCGAGGACCGCAAGGATGTGGAGGCGTAACTCCATAGGGAGATCGTAAAATGGAAACGATTCGCTGGCCAAATCACTGGTAGAGTGTTTGTTCGTGGATGAAAGAGAAGCTTTCGACCGAAGAATGAGTGTCCGGGAGTACTTTAAAAGACTCAATGCCTCCGTCTCCACTTGTCTTTTCCAATAAGCGTTTCGCCGGTGAAGTACCCGATGAAGAGCACGTTCCGCGTCCTTCCATGACACCTCCGCTTCAGAGGATAACAAATGTTCTGATTGTTGAATGTGAGAGTTGTCATTCGGAATTTCTGTGCCTGCTAGTTGGTTCGCGTACACTTCCACGTTCATGAGTGACCAGTTACCCATCTCGATCGCGCGAATAACTTCCCATACGCCCTTGATCCCTAGGCTGTTGCCACTACATTTGAGAGTGTGCAGGGAATACGCTCCGCCGGTATGGCCCGATGAAATCCACTCTGCGAGTCCATATGCACAGCGGGCAGTCAGTCCCATGGCGTTGACATGCAACTCCCGAAGGCGGGGTGCCCTCAGGTGACGCAAGAAGATCTCAACGACACCATCGCCAAGCTTATGGTTTCCCGTGAGCGAAAGGAACTCTAGTCGAGAGTGGTTTACTGTGGTTGCAAACCAGGCTAGAACATCAGCATCAGGCCCTATCGTGTTCTATTACGATAGCGTTCATCCACCTTGCGAGACCGGAAGATGGATGATTACTGACGTTTGCGAGCCACAATGTCTTCAGTACTACTTCATCCCCATTCACATAGTCCGCAATGTCGCGCAAACCCCGACAGCTTATATCATTATCATTGAGATGAATTTCCGATATCGAACTGCGATGTCGTGAGGCCGCCGGAGACTTGAGGAACGCAAAGAGTGCAGATACACCGTCATCCCCTAGTCGGTTGTTATTTAGCTTGAGCTTGGTGATTGACCGCGAGGAGTTGAGCTGAGAAATGATGTTGTGTGCACCTGTTCTAAACATTTAGATTTTTGTTCCGTTCAACTGGTAGAACCCCGCAGGATTCACGGACCTTGAATGCCTTCAAGAATCTCTTTAGATACTATGATAGAGCGGGAGGTGGGGATCGAAATTGCCATGAGGATAACGGCGAGTAAGGGGGCACTTAGCAGCCGCAGGGAAGAAACAATCAACCTGACAACTCAATATTTAATATTAGGGCTTTGGCTCGGATCCACTTCAAACTTCATTTTCAAACACGAGCTATCATCGCTATATGGCATATCAACTGACATCGCTTCTGTCGAAATATGCCTATCCGGTCAAAGATTTATATTCCGAGAAATACACATGTCACACATACTCCAGCTTCTCTTCCTCCACAAAGGTTTAGGCAAATGCAACCTTGCAGACACGTAGTGGTAAGTTAAATCTCACAACGTGTCGCAAGATTGCAGAATTGATGTCCACAGTTCCTACTGTAAAACCTTCACCTGATCCCAATGCCCCACGAGCCAGTCCTCAGCCATATCATGCTAACTGCAACCTCTCAAGGGTTGAATTCATCCAAGTCGACTCTCATCCATTCAAATTCAGACTAATCGAATTGACTAGTCTTCTTGACCACTGAGTCCTGTGTTAGAGTCTCTGACGAACAAAAGTTGATGTCGCGAACTTTCTCGATGTCTGGGACAAAACATGTATGTCCCCCTCTCTCTTCAATTTCATTCATGAATTCACTGGCCTTTAAGCTAAGTCCGGTCGAATTTGACCACTTCTTGTTATCCTTACAACGTCACTTGAGAGCTGATGGCAACCGCGACTATCTCGAGTTCAAATTTACGTGCCGCGCTGTCAACTACGCCACATCAATGAAAATTGACGCAAACTGGACAGGGAAGAAATAACTTCAATCGGGGCATCATCTCGGTCGTTTTGGTTGTAGTCGCCGCTCAATAAAGTGATGTTTTACCTGTAAAGCATGCTTCTCCTTAACAGACGTGTTGATAATCAGGACTGCCAACGACGAGATACAGCTTAGCTCACATTCTTCTCAGCGCCGATGGCCACATGCCCGTTCTTTTCGGAAACGCTACAAGGTCCGGTGAGATGACATTTCAATACTCTAAACAGTACGTTATAGCATTATTCATAAATGATCGCTTGATGATAAAATATTCAGTCCTTGACAGCACCGACAAGTGTAATCCTTTGCTCCCCAGTATCCACAGTTCGGTTATTGAAAAGCTCGTCACTTCAAGAGCGGTACATCAATATCCCTCATCTCACCCCACACCCATATCTCAGTGTCTGCCACCCGAAGATGATTCGCCTGCGGATTTGGAAAACCATAGTGCACTAAAATAGCGCATTACTTTTTAGAGGAACAAAATGCCGACTTCCAGGGCCAAATTACCTGCAGTAAAAGGTAATGTACTAATGGTTGATTGCTATGCGAATCTGACCCAAATGGTGTTTGACTGTCATGATGACCCGTACCTCACTGCTGGTTCGTCTAGTGTATCTGCACGATTGTGCGGCGCCCTGTGGCGAAAACTAGGTACCAGCAGGGTAATATCACACGTAATGAAAAAGACCTCGAAAACCTCGAGGACTGACAATTGGTACATAGCACCAGAGTCAGTGGAAATTGCTCAACCCCAGCATCAAATACTGCCCTATATATCCTTCAAGTACACTACTTATTAGTACCTCAATAAGCTTTGCCATGACCAAGCTGCTGCCAGTGTTGCCTCGTAGCTCCGTTTCTTTTCTTCAGTCACTCTTTAGTAATCCTCTTACTTGTCGTTGTCTTCCCGCTGGATAAACGCGAGCCCTTCGCGTCGCGTATGTTTTCGTGCCTCTAGCACAGGGCTCATAACCTATGCGCTAGCAAATGATTGGTCAGTACGTATTGTATCCAGGCAATAGTTTGGACGATGTAACCCAAATGTGTACCGTAAGTGATTAGCTAAGGTGGTCAAGGGGATCGTTTAGCCTAGTCAGCCAATTAAAAATCGTTAATCGTGCGGAAGCGTCATATGGTATGGAAGTCAGGAAGGGCCTCTACAACGCATGGCGTCGAGGGTGAATCAAATAGTGTATGAGAATGGAGAATGGTAAGGAAGCATCCAACAGAATCCAACATGAACTTATTAGTCAGTTGGTTTGTCTTCGTCTCAGCGGCATTTTATATGCGTGTGATCACAACTTTCCAAGGATGTTGAACCTCGAACGACGGCCACGAGCTTGACGGCCCTCATGTCCTTCACATTTCTACTCTTGACACTCCTCTATTATGTCATCATGACCAGCTTCAAGTGTTGATTGAGGAGCCTCTGGCGCGCGATGAAAATGGTCACCAGTAGCGCTTCTAGCATAGATTCTTGGAGGTGGCGTTGTGCTCTGAGGACGTTCGAGGTCCCGGGGCTCTTCGACCACTTCAAATAAATCAGACAATATGGGCTCCGTGTCGGTGGCTACCGCTGCACTGTGTGATCCATGCTTGGACAAGATGATTGTCGTGGTTGGGAGAACATCAGAATTCCGTGGTGCATTGGCCGGTATTTCAACCATCCCTTCTGATGTAGAGCTTGGCAATGTGTCAAAGTGCACGGATAATGGGGCACCACCGGGCTCGCGGTGAGCCTCCGTGGTAGATTGGTCCTGGAAATCTGTCTGGGTATTTTCTCGGATCTGTTGCAAAGAGCCTATGCGTGACAGAACACCTGGGTTGATGTGTGAATCCGATGATGGCTGAATGAAGTTGCCAGCATGTGGTTGCTGAGGTGCATGTACGGAAGCCGAGTGGTGGCCTAGCCGAACATGGGGGATGGGGGAGTTGGGGCGATTTTCGTGGTTGTCTGGTTCTGAATCAGGTAACGTTGTAACATAATGGGTGCGCATTGCAACTTGATCCGCATCGGCAGAGGGGCCAACAAGGTCGATTTGGCCGAGCGCAATGACTTGCTTCCAAGCGCTAGCCAGACGAGACAACAGTTCCTGGGTGATATTTCCAAACAACCGCCAGATTAGCCGCCACGACCATATTGCTTCGTCCCTCGTGAGAATGATGCTGCTTAAAATCATCACGAATACGACCAGTGTCACAGAACCAACGATGCTTCTGGAAGTTTTATCTCCAGCCGTCCACCAATCGATCGAGAATGCCGCAAAGAAGAAGGCCATGCTAACATATTGATATTAGGGCCTCTGCCTATTACATTAGGGTGCAGACTCACCCCCACATCAGCAATGCCTTTGGGAGGCTATAAATTATAGCCAGCTTTTCCAGTCCGTGCTTTCTGTTGTGAAGTCTTCCTAAAAATTCTGCCTGAACAAACTGCTATGAGACATGTTTCAGTAATACGGTTGAATATACTGACCGCTTCCGTGGCTGTATTTTGTCCAGAAGTTCGATCATGTGAGACAAAGAACAGGCCGACGACTATGCTCCCCAAGCTCGTCACCAAGGACATGTAGCTTGCCATTTGAATGGCATCTCTACCGCCTCTATCAACAGTGGTGATGGCGAGAAACCCGACGTTGGCATTGAGTAAGACAGTGGCCTGGCTCGACAATGATCACATGAAAGTCAATAACAGTGAAAAGCTGGTCTTACTAAGAGGTTAGAGTCCTGAAGTTGCCCTTTGAATTTTAAGCAGAATTCCCGCCACCGTGCTTCGTAAGTAACTTCGTCCACAAAAATCTTGTGCAGTTCTTGAACTTGAGCCACGGGGTCAAGGAACAGAAGGGGTGCGAGAATGATCATCAACGGTGATGGTTTATATGACCAACCATGGACCGATTGTTCAAATATCAGCCTCACACAGTCTTCACCGTGATAATTCACAAATCGATTATGAACTTCAAAATGACCGTGAATTACAGTTAGATGTGTAAATGAGAAAGCACTGACTGAACGTATACATGATGCGGCCTTAAATGATGATCAACATCAGGAATAGAATAGATCGGACTCAGGCTGAAGCCTCACCAATGACAATAGCAGCGTGACCTCGTCGCATACTCGGATGCGCAGGGGCAGTCTGAGTGGTATAGACTATGAAAAAATGGGATTAGCATATGGCGCCCGTAAGGAGGTATCAAAGTAGCATACCTTTGATTTTGTCAACCACAGAAAGATGATCCTTGAGTTCGATGGCGTCAAACGCCGCACAAGACTGCAGCGATGTTAAGTGGTCTACTCATTGCGACCATATGCATCAATCAAATTATCAGATCGAGGAGAGCACTGACCACATGTCGCATGTACCAACATATCATTGAGTTCATCGACAATGTCTTGTGTAACCGGACACAAACTAGGAAAATAATCCCAATGTTTCCTACATTGTATGTCAATTTACTTGCATATGACCTAGAATTTCATTAGGAATGGGACAGCAAGGTAAATATGCCGTGCGAACCTTTACCGGAACACACACCAGTATTGTGCTTCAACGGCAAGCCCTGGTTATGAGAAAAGGACAAATTGTCAGATCTGGTTCTCCTTAGAACTATTAGCTACCCACATATATGTGAGAGGTTGTTGATGCCTTTACATTCTTCGATAATATCTTCGGGATTAAAGTCATCTAGCCAAAAGAGGCATCTGTCGCGGTGATTGGCGAAATAATAGCAACAGATGACAGAGTCGCCACCAAAGGTCTTGGGCTCAACCACAAGGTCCACCTGCCCCATGTCGAGTGAGAGGTTCCCGTCCTCGATGGCCTGCTGGAGTTCGTCCAGCAGATGGTGCATGAAATATTCGATGTCATCGCATATATCTGGTTCACAAACATTCATATCTGTGAATGTTCTCTGCGCATTATAGCTCCAAATCAGATGTCAGTCGTCAATAATTCATTAATTTGATGCACCGTTTCTTGGTTCACAAAATAACGAGCGCCTTCTGGGTGCACAAACGCAGTCCATCCTTCGGGCACACCCATGCTTGAAAAAGTTGAGGTGCGGCGACTGAAAGTCATAAAATGACTTACTCAGGTGCAGCCAATGTCAAAGCAGAGATGGTAAAGCCGGTGACCTTGTACTCTCTTTGGAAAGGTCAGCTGTTGGGTAAACGCAAGAAGGCAGACTAATGTTTACCGGAAACGGCACCTGCCATACCTCTTGACATCATCCGGAACCATAGAGCTTAGCTGCGGGCCGTCATAGACCACGACGACCTCTGAGCCAGGTACCTGCTCATTGTTGCCGGGGGGAGCAGTGTAATGCACATGATGATCTAAACCGTGACCTGGTATCGGCACAGCCTGGGCAGACGAATCCAATGGGGTATAAACCGTATTCCGAGATCCGTGGTGTACATCGGCGATACTGTAGATGCTACTCGGGCGAGACGGGTGAGAATGGACAGTTCCCGTGTGTGCTCGATATGCAGCTTGTCGGGCTTCCGAACCAGCAATTGATCGTGTAAAGGAGTGACCGGTGCTCACCGAAACACGACTACTGGACGCGTGTAGGGAATAGGGCATACCAGGCGCCAAATGCCTCATGGATGGCGTGCGCATTGTATTCAAAGAATGAGCATCGTCCGTGTATCCTCGTGGTCGTGAATGTATCGTGGACACTTCACGGTGGTCAGAAAGGTGCGAAGGACCTGGACTGCCGGACTCCTGCAATGCGCCGTCCTTGGGGAATGTCTTGCTTTTCACAAAACTCTCTTCCATACGCAGAGACAGGTGTGAACTTGACACAGAGCCTTGATGGAGCCCATCTGTGTGAGTGGCACTAGTGTATCCTATCGTTGTTGGATTAGGGTCCAACGGAGGGATCCCTGTACTCTTTCGTAAAGGTAAATGGGATCCTGTGTAAGGATCGTCTGAGGGCGATGGTGGCTCTCCAGTTTCCTGCCCCATTTGACCAGGCGGCAGAAGACTCGGGCAAACACATGAACCCTCTCCTTTGATATCTTCTTGAGATCGCGGGGGCACCCCGCTGGCAAAACGAGTGATCAATCTCCGATCACCGAGCCTCAAATGACGTGCTACAAAACGATGCAGTGAAGACAAGACAACGAAGAATAAACTTGCAGAGCGACGTGCAAGCCGTGAAAGACATTTCTTCAATATGTTGAGAATGTGGGTGAAATGATCTGTGATCATGGCGGGCTATTGCACAGTAGTACAGTAGCAAGTGGGGGAGGGAAAGAAAAGAACAGGCCATCATGCCACATTTATCCAACGCCACAGCCTCAAGGCGCTTATTACGCATTGCTGTACTGGAGCTTCGAGAAACAAGTAAAATTTATCTCATGAACATGTAAATCGGAGTGGTCCATCAGAAACGCAACCTTAGCATGGCAGCGAGAGTGTTGCAGGGGAAGCGAGGACGAGGATACTGTGCAATGTGATATTAAGTGCCTGGTGTGATGAAGGAACATAAATGGCGTGGGAGGATAATACTAGGATGTCACAAACCCTGGTTAGCGCTCGCATATTTCTATGGAAGGCTATCAAGAGGCTTCTTAGGCCCGATTGTCCGAAGAGAAATCCATCACGTTTTGAATGCCAAGCATGTCGCAAAAAGCGGTAGTCTGAGGATTAGTGTACCAAGGTGCTGCATAACCAATGTCAGTGAATATATATCTAGACGAATTAGTACTCTCACGTTGTTGATTCTTTTGAGCTCCTTCACTTCCAGGACCAGGGGCGCTCTGCACGAATGTCTGGCAATCCAAAATGGTTCGGATGCCAGGTAGAGGGACATCGGAAGAATTTGCTTCGTTATTATGCACATTAGACTGGACCCACACCATCTCTTCAGCAACCATCGCACGAGCTGTTGCTTCATCGGGATAATCTGCTTGACGCCGCCTCGTGGAGAAGAATGGGTGAAAAGCGCGTGATATTGCCAGCCATTCCGGATCGAAGGTTAACTTCGGCATGCAGCGTTGTCCAGGCATGGTAGATTCATCCGATGTGGTAGGCACATCGATGACCTATATTAGAAATTATCGGAACCATGTCCTATCGACACAAAGCCACATACCTCCATAAATTCTCGTTTTGGAAGGCATTTATCCAATGCGAGGAAGTTCGTCATAGATGGCTGTGGCCGATAAGCAACGGGAGGCGATTGTATAACTTCCTCTTCTTCCTCTTCTAGGGTTATTTCATCAGGATTGTGGGAACTCGTTTGCAAACGAGAATCTTCAATTGGAGGTTTCTGAGATTCAACTGCATCGAAATCATCATCTGCAATTGCTATTTCATCTGGGTTTTGTGGTGGCGAAGTAGTGGGCAGAGAATTTGACCCAGTACCGGATTGTTCATGCTGTACGGTAGCCTGAAAGCGAACATGCAAGTGCGCTGAAAACCACCATTTTGGTTTCAGTGTCCGCAAGAGCCCCATTAAAGGAGGGGAACCCAGGTTGCCCGTCTGTACATCCTGTCTGAAAAATGGTTTGCGGCGAAGGAGGCCCTGAGTGTCACCATGTCGCTCGATGTATTGTGGCCAATCATGAGAAAGGAAGATATCCGGGGAGGATAGCTGTGATGTATCCAATGTGAGATCAAGAACTCACAAAGACTAAAATTCACGCACCAAAGACAGACGACGAACGTTAAATTCCCTGATGTGATATATGCTTCGCATGGTGCCATGATCGTAAGGTAATCTTTCGTAAAAACCTGCGTGTGTTTAATGTGGAGTATCCGAGAACATGATTGGAGAATCACCTAGACTGAAATCATTACTTTTGAAAATTCCAGACGCACCGGCGATACGAATACCGTTCACTTGGATGCATCCGGCATGCCCAAGGAAGTATATGTTTGGTGCAAGCCACCCACCATGATACCTGTGAGAGTAAATAAGGGTACAGGTAGCGCGCGGAGCGGATGCGTACAGTTCTGACATGTAATTCGATGCCTCGTGATTCCCGCCTATTACGATGGTAAGCACCGGAGCAGTCTTTTCTCCTGTATAGTATCTAGAGAAAAGTGGATCAATGCATGTTTATGTCAACTAGGTATTGGCACGTACTTGTGGAAATCACCTAGCTGCTTATACTTCTGCGGGACAGCCATGCATTGCATGTCTCTGTGATTGCGAATAGCTTGAAAGTCCCCGCACATGAGAAGTAAATCCACAATATAGTTGTGCCTGGCCTCTAGATCGCGTAGGTGCTGGTAGATCGCGTTCAGTGCGCCATGGCTGCATCCCTCCACTGCAATCTATTAGAATGAGTCAGTGGATAATTACTATGACAAGTGGCAAAACTCGACCTTCATGGCTTGAAAGAAAGTGAAGGCTCCTTCTTTGAGATTGACCAAGTATTCTGAAACGATTATCTTCCTTTCCTCTATGAGGTCACGATGAGACTAAGTCACTCAGAAGGTCTGTGGCTGTGCAACTCTTTTTGTTCATGGTAGACTCAAGTACATAGTAAGGAGGATGAGTATATCTAATTAACTGAGCATGAATTCGTACTACTTATGGTTAAATATCAGTGAAATTCGGACCAACGATTGACAGAAATCACTGAAAAAAAAGTTCGGTGTCCGTAGAATGATCATGCATGGTATCGATATTGATGGACCTGTCAACGCGTTCCGTCTCAGACAACGACACTGATTGACGCCAGACCTGGGGAGTTGATTTGAAGAATAAATGGCTCGCATCCTGCGGTTCTCATAATGTATCGGCATGAATCAATGCATTTCAAGGACCACAAAGCAACAAATTAGCTATAAAAATTAAAATAGGCCACTCGCATGTACGCCCGTTTATGTTACCAGTTCCTCCTTCCTACTAACCTGCTGATTATGATATACACTGCCTGGCTAACCACCTGAGAACTTCGCGAGAGTTTCGACCATGTTTGCGATCTGTACGCAATCGGTAACCTAGACATAACACACAAATAAGTGCACAATAGGGAGCAACGCGCGTCGCTGCCATTGTATAGGATATATTGTCAGAAAGATGCACAAGAGCAACTGAGTTGGACAGTTGCGAGAGGCATGCCACATGTGTACTCGATTCGTGACTGCCCACAAGATCGCCAGACCAACCGAGACCGGACTCAGAATTAATGTGCCATATCCTCGATGTCTTCACACAAGCTCGATAGAGACGAATCGGTCCAAAGTCTCTGAATGTAGATAATTGAGGAATTCCAGAGGGAAGACTCCCATGGGGAAGACAGATGTATTTTCGGCTGGGAATCGGGATTCGAAATAACGGGGGCCAAACAAAACCCAAACCGAAAACTTTCGAAGGAATGTAATTGTGAGGCTGTTGCAAAGCTGTACATGTTCAACTTGAACCTGAATTGTTTCGAGCGTATGATTCTGGTATATTCTGATGGAATATCAGGCCTAGGATCCGACGGACAAGCCCGGTGAGTACAACGAGATAGCGCCTTCAATAGATTGACTCTCACCCGGGTTACCGTCTCCGCTCTCAGAAGTATGTAAACCACAGTGGAAAATGCGATCGTGTCTCCCTCGACCATCTCCTACTTATTATCATGCACTTCAGGCTATCTTCCCAGAAAATTCGACATCATTATGACGATGATCCGGCCACTGTTCGTTCTGTCAATCATCAGCGCTTGAAGAGCGTCAGCGCTAGACTTGCATCAACCATTGGTGAGTACTGAGCGCTTTTTGTTCATCGCTTCTCCATGGTCCGAATAGCCGCTGACGTTTTGGAAGCTGCAAGGAATATTATCAATGCTATACAGCGCCGTGAGATTGTCCATAGATTGGATATCGGCAACAGTTCAATGGGCGATGAGGGTTGCGTACAGCTTTTCAACTTTCTAGACTCTCCTGCTGGTCGAACATGCAAAAACAGCCTCACCGAGCTGTACCTCACAAGGAACGGTATAGGTGGAAAGGGTCTACTTGCTGTATCAAAGTTCATCAGGGACAATGATGTGCTCAGGGAACTGTGTCTGTCCGGTGTGAGTACGGAAACCTCTGGTACTATCCTGTTAAAGTCTCTCAAATTGACACTTTCCTCGTGCTTAACGCAGAACCCATTATCGACCGATGCGGATGTCATCGCACAATTTACCACTGCACTGAACAGCTCGAGACTGTGCACGCTCCAGCTGATCCATAACGGCACTCTCTCTGACACCTTCATTCGCGCATTCCTTCCCAGCCTCAACGCACGGTATCTGCGTCAACTCGGCCTTTCTGCCACCAATATTACCCGCGTTGTGGTCCCTACCATCATTGAATATGTCGCGTCGCCGCGTTGCAAACTGGACCAATTGCAGTGCAACGCGAACAGCCTGACACTGCCCGGTGCGCGTGAAATCATCAACGCTATCGAGCATGAGAATTACAGCCTTTTCAAGGTCAATCTTGATGACCTGCATATTGATGAGTATGATGGCGACGGCGAGGAGCGCACTCTTGCGTGGCAAGAGGGTTGGCGGATTTTAAACAATACATCCCAGAGGAACTTGACGAAAAAAATCCGGGTGAAAAAGCAAGCTGTCGCGCTGCTGCTGTACAGCCGTGCATTGTTCCTTCGGTCGGGCAAGCGGGACCTACACGGCGGTGCTCTTCTTGACTTTGATTCTGTTTCCGCCCTCAATCGACTTTCCGCAGGTGTCAAGTCAAATATCATTTCCGCGCCCTCGATGTTCTTCCAACTGCCTGAGGAAATACAGCAGGAAGTCATCGCCTTACTAGCACCGGATCTATCTCACCGGCAGCGTATCCGCGTTGTTGCATTTGGCGCAGATTTTCGCACGCTTCCACAACTGGATGAACCACGTCTTGAACCAGCGAATGCGGTACATCTCCCGGCGTTCATGCGAGCAAGTGTCAGCCGGCAGACTGGTGCCACCTCCAAAGTACCACATGAAGGTTCGTGGAAACCTCCAGCGTGGTGGGAGTGTGCGTGCCCTGAGGAGAAGCGTAGACATTGCCGAACTCTCCACCGCTGGGAGAGAGAGAGGCGAGATGTGTGGCTGACGCATGTTGGATGCGACGTTTGGGAACCTGAATTTGCCATGCGAGACGCAGAACTTTGATCGCGACTGGTTCGGACTCGTTTCTGCTCCTGGGACTTGTTAACATCTCAACGATCGTAAGCAAGCCGTCATTGCGCACCGATATTTACGTAATTTGTGTCTGTGCGTCTGCCATCCAACTGCCGTCCTGTACGTCCAAGTCTCATGGTATATCTATGCTCTACAGCTCTTGAGATAAGCTGTGCGCTGCTGTGTCTTTTATGCAAAGTACATAAAATTCAAGTTTGCTTCTCGCTATCCTCTTCATTCCCCTTGAATCTCTGACTCGACCGAGTTACCCAGTTCTAGGACCTTAAATTATTGCGCTCGACAGCATATACTATCCAGCAGCCGGTATATTTGACTCAGCATCCTGAGCCCAAGCCTATCAGTCTTCAGCCTCGTTCATCAGTGATCAGTCTAAATGCCGGGTGACGTTCCTGCCAAGCCTGAAGGAATACAAAGGGCACTCCTTATTGCTGTGGAAAGGGTATCCGGTTTCCCCAACCTCCCTCAAGCGCACATAGATGTGATAAAAATGAGAGACTTTCTTGTAAAGTGTATGTATGTTTTATGATGGAAAATATCGTCGAATTAATTTGTTGCTGCAGTTCGTGGCTACCGCCCAGAGAACATTGTCACTATGATGCATCATAAGAGTGTTTCGCCAAAGTTATATCCCAGTAAAGCAAACATGGTAAGCATCCTGAATTACGTATTTTCCATGACCTATCTAATCGTAAAGCACAGCTGCGTGAGATTGACATTATGGTCAAACTCACATCCCAATACGACCGGATGTTTTTCTATTGTAAGCAAGCTCTTACGTTAACGCAAAGCGCTAATGATTGATAATCCATCAGACACCGGTCATGGCGATCAAGTGACTTGTAAACACAACTCTGAATCCGACAACAAAGATGAAGGTAGCGTTCCAGCCTCTTTGCTTTAAGCTTTGTTAAAATATTCCATAAAGCCATCCTTACCTACACGGGAAAGCGCATCATTGATAATGTAAGCTCCATATCATGATCATCGTCTGGTTCGTGATGCTGAACGACTCCAAGATATTGAAAGAGCATATCGTTGATCCATTGCCTCAAGGCGCCAAGCTTTTCGTGCGTGTTCCTATTGGATCTCTAAGTCCTACTAACGATGTTGTCTGGTAAACAGGCGTTGTGGGATTGTTGCCACTCTCACACAGTGCTGGGTGCGTAGGTCTAAAGTTCGTGTTCGTTTTTGCACTAATGCAAGCTTCAAAGATTTGGAGCATTCCAACTGCAACGGGTTATGGCGGAGGCCCCTCAAAGTCTTGTCAGGTGAGAGATATATTGTATTGTGTCTTTGAGTCGATACTGATGATTTCAGGTCTGGCAAGGAAAACCAAGACCCTCGGTGGGTATTTTTTTACTCTGTTCGTCATCACATTAATGTTCGCCCCACAGGAAAGAGGCTCAGTTCCAGCATCTCGATGGATAGTTGGGAAGGCCGTTTCTCGTCAAAGGACGACTCTCAATCAAGAAATGTATCATCGGGAACTGATGGCATGGACATCTGCAGAGTGTCCTCTCCTGACTCATACGTACCTCCATGTTCATTCAATTGCCCTATGACGCCCCCCGAGAACCAAGCCATGGCCTGTGTCGTGCGTTTTTCTCTTACTGATGTATCCTGATATATTCTAAAGTTGATCCCCCCCTAAGGTTTCCTTATCTGCATGCAAGGATGATGAGTTGGCATATGACGACAACGTTACGGGTGAAACTGTGACAAAGGTAGGACACAATCTTCTAAGTATTTTCAGCCTGACTGATGTTCGCTTAGTTCTTCATCGAGTACCTCGGTGAGAAGCATATTCAGAGAAAGAGAACCATAGAACTCATCCTCTTTAGAACGTAATCCCAGACCTTCTTATCGCGAGCTACTCTCCCACATACGGTGAGTGTCACTTTCCTGTCTTCTGCGTTGCGCTGATGAGAATATCACAGGGAAAAGGTCTATGACATTACTCGCAGACGTATACAGGCGATAAAACCGACAGGCGAGACAACTTACCACCCGCATCTACAGAGACTATCGGAAAATGAAGTCTCAATCGAGGATTGGCGCAAATGCGATCCCCATGACCATAGCGATGACGGGAATGACACTTCCACTTTGAGCTCTCAGCAGCCTTCGGTGGGTTCGCTGTTTCTTCATCCTGTTCGCCATACTTACCCTGTTTTTTGTGCAGTATTCGAGTCACTACCGCCTGGTGAGTATATTAACGTGGCTTGTGTACTTAGTGTCATGCTCATGTTCGTGTGATCCAGGATATGTCGCAAATCGTTGAATTATGAAGCACAAGACGGACTGTATTACGCTACTACGGTGGTTGATGACATTTACTTTATGATTAATTTAGTATTAACTTGTTCGGGAGGACCTCCAGAGGTCTTTCCCTTCTCACATCCTGGCTTCGAGCAGATATATCACCACTGTTCACAACTTATCATTTCCACGACAATGCAATGCTACCCTACATTAATAGTCATACATACTAGAACCTGACCTTTTATATTCTACTTAACAACTTGCATGTTCTGATTCATATTGCCGCCACAACTCTTGTTCGAGTATTATGAGTCGTGATGTCAGGCAGCGACGAACCCCCAGCCGTCACATTGAGTAATCGAGTTGTAGCAACTGCCTCTGGGATTGATATAGTGGATGTAAAGCCGTAAACATGGGTAGCAAAACCTAGTGATGAAAAATGGCGAGCAGCAAGCGGAATAAGTTCATGAGCATGAGTAAGTATATTAGAGGTGTGTGGTTGAGGCGCAGCTACTCCTACAGGCAGCATGTGCAAGGACGAAAAGCCGCAATGCTAGCGCTGCCGGCACGCATCATCCGAGTGGAGAACAGAAAATTACTTATGACTTATATAAGCAATCGTATCAGTAGCCAATTTTATATTATCGTTTATTAAAATACGTTGACGCGTCTTTCGCGCGAGTCCGCAGTAACTTCAAGCCTCGAACTTGTCACATGCGGTACTTCCTGGCTTGCTACGGCTGACTGGTCTTTCAAAAATTCATTAAAGTGATGAGCGACGTGCACTACAAATTTACAAAGATCAATCAGCCTCTATGATAGTAACCATCGATCTCATCCAGGATTGGTCTACAAAGAAATGGTTAAATGACTAGCGGGTGGTGTCCATCTGGCGACACGCAGGAGAGGAGACGCCAGATTTGCCCCGTACAGTGTGAGTTGATTGGTCTCAACATCTTACAGACTTGCTTTATCTTCACATGACAATTGCAGGTATCGCATGCATTATGCCAGCGCACATTGACGGCCGCCTAGCTACTTATTTGTGCATTGTGCACCTATGAGGTCATTCAGGTGCCTTGGAACTTCGCCGCAGCGGTAGGCTCGGACTCGGATGTTACCTGTAGTAGTGTGGAGTAACCGGCCCGCGAAACAAATGTTATTCTTGCATAAGAGATGTGAGCAATCGTCCAAATGTTGCTGATTTTGCACTGATCGGTTACTGGGTCTTGCAAAGTCCCGTCCTGATTCCATTTCTCGGGCCCAGGATGAGCCTATCCCCATCAACAGGTGATTTTGGCGGCTGCCGCTTACTATGCCTGACAGTCAGTATACTCGTCATTGGATAAAGCAGAACGGAGTAAGGCTCCTGGACTTTACTTGCGCCCCGATTATCGGACAAGAAATGATCGTACTCCATATGACGGGGTATCGCAACACGACACAAACAATCTGAGGCTACTTAAGGCGTCGAGGTGCAGAATAGAATGAACATCCCCCATTCTCTACTTCACTCATTCATACCTGCAATGTCAACATCACCTCGCATAGTTGCGGTGTTTGGAGCTACCGGAACTCAAGGCATGCTGATGTTGTTCGTGCTCAAGTGTCTGGCTAACCACAATCATCAGGCTCATCCGTGGTACAGGCCCTATTAGCAGATGGTACATTCGTACCGCGTGCAATCACCCGAAACTGCAGTTCGGAGAAAGCGTTGAAACTAAAGAGTCTTGGTGCCGAGGTTGCACAAGCCGATTTGTGGGACATCGACTCGTTGAAGCAAGCCCTGTCTGGTGTTGAAGCTGTCTATGGAGTATGTCACGCTTGCTCCATTTCCCTCCGAGGACCTGACTTATCGCTACCTGTTTTAACAGGTCACCGACTATTATGATCCCAAGAACGTCGCTCAAGGTCACAACAGCGAAATGCTACTTGGCAAGAATCTCGTTGACGCTGCTAAAGCGACGGATGTCAAGTACTTCATTTGGAGGTAAATCTGGTTGTTCCCTCTTGTGATTTTGGCTTCAATGCGTACCTTCCGCAGTTCTCTTCCGCACTGTACAAGGGTATCTAACGGGAAGTATGCAAATGTTTACCACTTCGACAGTAGGTCTTAATTTGTTCAGCGAAGCGACACGGGTTAATTATAAAATTGTCAGACAAAGCCAACGTGGATGACTATCTCCGAGAATCCGGCGTACCCCATTCTATCTTATACACCGGTAAGCAGGTTTTCATTTTCGGCGTCTTTCAAGTAGTTGACACCCATCATTCAAGGCTGGTTTTCGGAGAATCTCTGGAAGTAAGACATCCTGCAATAAAGCTTTCCTACGCATAGCTGATGCAAACTTTGTGGCAGGTACAATATTCTTGCGCCCGTGCCGGATTCCGATCGCCTGGAACTGACCGTGGCCAGATATGACGCTCAATCTCCCCAGTATTTTACGTGGGTCGAGCGGGACCTTGGCCAGTGCGCATTAGCGCTTCTCAAGCACTACAAAGATCCTGAATCAGAGGTTCTCTCCCGCACGTTCTATGCCGTCAGTGCAAAGTTGAACTACACTCAATTTGCATCGATCCTCCAGCAGGGTATGTGATCAAAACGCAGGAATTTGTTGATCTAATCTTCCTGCTACCGTCAGCGCTGGGGAAGCCGGTGTCTTTTGTGTCCTCACAGACTACGGGAATGCAGGTCTGCAAATATTTTCTTTCTCTAATGTAGTCCATGTGCTCACATGTTGCGCAGGAAATGGACGACATGGTCGGTATTGTTCGGTATGATTGAAATCTTGATGCTGATGATATTTTGTTAGTATGTTTTTCAGTCCGAATTTGGACTATACCCGGATACCGCTATCCCTGATCCACGATTAATCAATTTAGGAGTAAAGTTCCATACTATGGAGGGATTTATTCAGGAAATTAAAGGCAGATATGCTTGAATCTTATCTCGAACAAAGATCGTTGTTTGCTTGTCAGTTATTCGTTACCAAGACCAATTTATGATTGATCATGCAATCTGTCCCTGATGAAACGCACATGGCTATCCACAGTACCCAAGTTCAGACCATGTTCTTTCGTTCGGGACTGTCATATGTCATTCTTTGCTGTATGTACAGCCAAGTACAGCAATCAGGTGTGAACTTCCAGTACTGCAGTCCGTCTTTCTGATTTGCTTATAGTTGCAGTACTAGCAAATACTGCACCATGATCATTGCATAAATCCTTCTCATACATTATCTTTGTATATTTGAACCCTTTAGGCTTTCGCTTTGCAGGTTGTATGGCGAGTTACAGTCAAACCTTGGCAAGCCGGATCTACTAGTAGATGATTCCGTAATTGCTTTTTAGAAGTTTGACGTTCCATCAGAACCGGCCACTAGGACCGGTCTGACGTTACACCTCATAGTGACGGCTGTGCTCTAGTAATTGTGAGCTCAACACTGCTCAGCGCTCAGCGCTCAGTCATGTGCCTTGCTTGGGAAAATGACGGCCGACTCATTCGTGGGTGCTGTGACTGTCATATATCTCTAATCTCTTATAATCACAGATGGTTGGTTTGCTCGATCTGATACTTCCGATACCTACCACACATCACCGGTCTGATCTCGTCCTACTTGTCATCGATCACTTTTTTGTATCGCCCAGCTGAGCCAGCTCCGAGTCTATGTCTGAGTCTTTGAGTCAAGGCGTATCCCGCAAAGGCAGGAAGAAGGCACTCCTCATCGCGGTGAGGCATGTAATGGGGATCGATCATTGGCTCCCATACACACACTATGATGTACAAGAGTTCAAAGAACTTCTTATCGGTTGGTTCTTTTCATT
This sequence comes from Suillus plorans, assembly GCF_016647745.1. Taxonomy (NCBI): domain Eukaryota; kingdom Fungi; phylum Basidiomycota; class Agaricomycetes; order Boletales; family Suillaceae; genus Suillus; species Suillus plorans. Next base: position 51,534 of record NW_024537471.1, on the reverse strand, counting down.
ATGTGTGGACCCCCACAATCAGTGACGCTCTTACAGACCAGTATGGCTACGCTGAAGATGATATTGTGATGCTGGTGGACAACCGCGAATTGCACAAATCGTTCTGGCCTTCTGAAGTCAATATTGTGAGCTTGAACTGAATCGGCTTCAATAATTCTTATTCATCCTTACTTCGTACCTAGCTCAAGAGGATTGAATGGCTCGTTGAAGATGTTGGAGAGCACGACATGCTGGCATTCTACTGTTTGTCTTCACTCATAGCTATATCCGTTAGACTCACCCTTCACCCTATCTCGTCAGACTCGGGTCACGGCGGACAGACTATTTGCCACCATGATAGTGAAGATAATGGTCAAGATCAAGGTGATGTCCATCTTCCCAATAATTTTGCCCAACTAACGTTTCTCCAGTTATCTATGGATATAAGGGTGGCAAGATTATCGACAACGTAAGTTTGAGGATCATATAGCCAACTGGGACACTGAATATTATGTTAGGTCCTGAAGCAGCATCTGGTGGAACCAGTGTTGAAAGCGAAGGGTTGTCAATTGTTCGTGAGTACTTCTGTATGTTCGCCAGGGTCGAGTATTTGATATTGGTCATTCGTAGGCTTTGTTCGATTGCTGTCATTCCGGAACTATCCTCGGTGATTACTCCACTCTCCCTGTCATTTCTACTGACTAACAATCCACATAGACCTCGAGCATTCTAACTGCTGCTTTCCATCACCGTCCCCTGTTAAACCCGTTGTGACCTCCAGCCAGCAAAGCGACATGGATGCAAGTCGAGCACCCCTTGTTGAGAAATGGTCATGGTTGTCGAAAAAATATCATATTTTCCTCCCGGTAAGCATACCGCGGCTGAGCAACAACGTCCTGGTTATTTCTTCGCAGTCCGCCATTGGTATGTATCTTCTCTATCCTGCAGCCTCCCGTTTTCGACATTGCATTGATAGGGCTTGTAAACCGTGTCATGTTGCATCGTAAGTTTAATGTTACTGTGCTTTGTGTCGCCTGACGCAGAATCTAGTTCATAATCACGCTGCGAGAATACTGAAGGTCTTTCTCTCGAGCACACCACCTTGTGCCAATGAAATCAATGGACCTGTGCAGACTGCACCTTCAAGACCACCAGTCTCAGTCATTACTGGCTTTGTTTCTCAGTCGCAATGGCTCACGTCCCCACATCGGACTGCGATGTCACCCATCTCAATATACCCAAATGCTAGTTGCAACGGTACTTGTGTCATGACTGCAGAAGAAGAGAATCAAGGTCGTGTTGTAAGTTACTAATACCTATTTGTAGCCTTCGCGTAGCTAAAACTTCCACTATAGGTGTGCCTGTCAGCTTGTAGAGACAGCGAGGAGGCACATGACGATAATATGACAGGTGCGACTTTCACAAAGGTGAAGAACAAGCTTTGCGCCGCATTTACTACATCCTCATGAATACGTAACAGTTTTTTATTTCTTCACTGAGTAAGTTTGAGATACGTGTACATGATGATCCCTGAAAACTTTTTTCCCAGGGAAGAACTCCAGTATTTCTTACCGGGGCTTACTTGACGATGTTAAGTTAGTTTTCTATTTTGTTGTTTCAACATCTCTTAATTTATTTTCTCCCAGGTCTCAAGTTGCCGACCTTGAGCAAACGAGGTTAGCAGTGATGTGGAGAAAGACTTTTGGCCGGTTTCCGGTCCGAAGGAAACAATTCGAGGTCACATCGGAAAGTTCAATCAACCGGAAAGGCTTAACTCAAGAACCTCGAGTAAGTGCAGGACTTGGTTGACGAAATGAGGTGATAACCAATCAGCCCTCAGATTACAAGTAATTGCCCATTCGTATGTGTTGTTTTCTTGCACCTGAGATCTACCACTCAACTACCAAAAGGACTGGGACAAGAAGGTTTCAATCTAAGCGTTAGCCTTCAAGAAAGGCAAATGTCAGTACCCTACCTCCGAAGAACCTGATTCAAGTTGAACGTTTTACAGTTTATTTACTTATCTACTTTATCACTCATCTATTTTCCGTCGATAATCATAATATTCATAACTCGGGGCTGGTTTCACACTGTCGTTAAAGATCACGCGATCGATGAGTGGGCACGCTTTACTTTTTTTTTGCGGAAGTGTTCCTCCAGTGTCAAAGTCTTGGTTGTCCGGAAAGTGCCGGGAAAGTCACGTTCAACGCACCTGTCGAGTTGAACTGTTCAGTAACGTTCTGCTCTGCTAGGTTGGGTACGCTGAAACTCATCTACTATAACATTTACCTCCTCTTGGCATTCGCAAAATCGTAATAAATCGATGTTCTGACAGAAGCTTGTCCACCGCCTCCCGATCTGACTCGAAGTCAATGCTGTTCCGTGTAAGCCTGTGTAAAGCTGTGAATTTCCTAGAACTTTTCTACGAACGAACAGCCTGAGCACCTGACTCTGATCATCGATCTCTCACTCGTGGGTATTATCTTAAATACTATGTCACAGGAGTTCTTATCCCTCTTCGACCCCATCGCTCCATCACCTCGTTTTCAATTATCGGTTGGAGTCAAGCAAGTTAAAGAAAACTCAGTCGGAACACTCAACAGTCGATCAACTTACATTTCCATAGACCGCAACTGCCGATCGTCTATCCCGTTACGGTCACCTCATATCACTTTCAAACATATCACTTGCCTTTTGGAAACCTTAGGTTCATCCTCTATCTGCTGCTTATATGGCAAACTCTACCAATGTTGGAAATAAGAAGGCCCTCCTCATTGCAGTCCGATCTGTGAGTAAAAAAGGCTTCCCTAAGCCTTTGCAACATGCACACGAGGACGCCGAATCGCTCAAATGCCTCCTTATCGGTGAGTTGTATAATCTCTTGGGCCCGGATCATTCTTCTGAATCTGGATCTTCATTACGCTGTTCACAGATAAGTTCGATTACCCCGAAGCAAATGTTGTCTTGATGAAGCATGATACGGAGTACCCAGAACATCTCTGGCCATCACGGAGCAACATAGTAAGGCACTTAATGACTAAAGCGTGCCAAAGTGACTGACTGAATTGCTGTTTGGCAGCTCAAGCAAATCACTAAAATGGTTGCAAATGCAACCTCAAATGACCAATTTTTCTTCTATTGTAAGTGAAAGATGTCTCATCAGTTTGCAAAGAATCAGAATGACACGTTGGAATGAACAAGATTCCGGTCACGGAAACCAAGTAACTTGCAAGCACCATACGGAAACTGATGGAAAGGACGAAGGTATACTTGATTGCATATTCGCTCTTCGCATCTGATCACATTTACCAGTCATATATGCGTACACTGGCCACTACATAGTTGATAACGTACGATTCCATCATACGTTGTTTCTTGATTTTTGACTGGTCATGCGTTCACAGAAATTAAGAAAGGTACTGGTAGACCCTTTACCTCAAGGCAGTAAACTTTTCGTAAGTGAATGTTCCAAGGCGCCGTACAACACGAGCTCATTTTCTTTTGGGGGACAGGCACTGTTTGACTCTTGCCACTCTGAGACGATTTTGGGTTAGTGCTAGTGATCCCACAACTCAGCTAATACCCGATCTAATCAGCGTCCAAAAGACCTGGAACACTACAAATGCAATAAGTTATTGTCTGGAGACGTTATGAGAACTCGACGAAAGTCATTAACGGGACGCTTCTTGTTGGGTATGTTAAATTTTTGTGCAAAACTCTCGTATATTGACCTAGGGACAAGATTTCGTGTCAAGACCAAGGACACTTCGTAAGCACTTCACACTTTCTTTTCTCGAAATGTCTGACTCGTTTTGTATGTCCATCGATCAGCAGCCAACAACCAACAACCTCTATCGCGTGGTCGTGCGGGAAATCCTTCGCTGACGTTAAACAGCATCCTTATGCGACCTCAATCTCCCAACAGCTGGCTTCCTCGCATGTTTTTTGAAAACTCACCTCTCCGTCGGGTTTTGTCCCCAGTCTCTTGGTTCAAGTGTACGGGTGACTGTCATAAAATGGCAGTAGAAGAGCAGAAAGCAGCTCATGTAGTGCGTATAATTTGGTCCTGGTTGATTTACTTACCAGCAACGTCACTAGGTCTCATTGTCTGCGTGTCGTGATAATGAATATGCGTATGATGACAATGAGACTCATGGCACTGTGACTAAGGTGCGAGTTCCACATCATTTTCGATCAGTTTTCCTAACATGCTCCTTGCAGTTTTTTATTGAATGCGTATGTAAGTATAATTCGAAATATCATATTCAAACATGAACACATACATTGGAACACAGCACAAGATACCAAACCATCACTGTTCACCTTGCTAACACACATCAAGTTAGGCTTCCATTTTTTTTATCTGATTCTTCCTGACAAATACATAAGAGGTCGTGTGGATAAATTGAACGAGAAACGGCAGCTGCAGCTCAGGATTGCCGACCGTCGCGCTACCGATGTCGACGATAGGATGCGAGAGAAGACAATGCCAATCCTCCGACGCCACACAGAGGTAGTCATCCACGACTTGGATGAGTACATGAGTTGTCAGAAAGCTCGCTGCACCTCAAAAGTGAGAACCAAATGGCAGAATCCAGGGGTAGCTTTTTTGTTACTTTTGTTATTGTCGTTGTCTGACTAGCCCAACAACAGTACGCCAGCCATTACCCATTGGTTGGTTCTTCCTAAAATATCTTACTTCGTACCTATTAACTAACACTGGTATGCAGGATATGGATCAGGTTGTTGATACCATCTTCTGAGAATTTCTGATCTCTTCTGCATAGTTACCAACTTATGTTGTATTTGCATTCCCTGCTGTTGATTATCAGTTGATATCCTTATGCCATCATTAACATCATTAATTAGGTCAATTTCTCAGGCGGAACCGTACTAGTAGGTTACGGTCTATCATGACCGTCTGCTCTCTCGTGGTTTTTGTCTACAGCACTCGATTTTGCACCAATTGCTTAGCTATTTCACTGAGAACATTCCTATGTATTCTACTATCATATTCCAAGTGAAACGAAGCAATTCGGTTGAGAAATGGTGGAGATCGTATTTTCGGCGTGACAGCAGCGAAAAGTCACGGATCGATGTCACCTGCCGCCAATGCCGACGTCGGACATTGAATTTGATGAGTGGGCCTGCCAGGCTGTTATGCAATTCGCGAGTTTGGTTTCGTCGACATATGAAACTTCAACGAGGCAAGCTGACGGCGTCTACTAGTGACCCCGAACATGAGTTAAGGACACTCCTCCCCGATGACTTGCAAATGGCGCACACAAGAATATTTCACGGGCTGCACAGGCACACAATCATGATGTAAGGGAACATGTTTTAGAGTCCCTGCACTACTAGTTTCATTCTACAGGTTGCATGACAAACTCTTGCAGGAACACAATGACGACCTCGTCACTATCGCTGGCGCTCTTTCACCCCCAGATTGGACAGTCATTGAACTGACTACACAAATCAAGGAGCATCTTGCGGCGAATCCGGATTGCGCTAATCAGCCAAGGCATTTAAGTTGGGAACAAATGAAACAGTTCGAGCCGCCCACAGAATCTCTGAATCTGCCCCTTCCATTTCTTATCACTTACTGCCACCATATCTCATGCATCCATCTTACACTGGCCTCAACATTGCTGCACCACATCCTCACTTCCACATTCCCTCAGTACTATTATATACTCAGCATCGATCATTGGGATTTATTGTTATACATAATTTTTAATACATACTGATAGTTTACAATTGCTCAATACCATCTTAATGACTTGATGTTGACAACGGTTGACGTCTGCCGAGCGGACTGTGAATTCGGCAAATGTGACTGTTTGTGACTATTCGTAATATTTATGTAATTCACGAAATAGCGGTGTGCAGTTACGAATAGACCGTCGCTTCTAGGGGATAATATTATCTGCTTGGACCGACTGCGGTAGCCAGCTGTCGACTTATCAATGATGCTCAAAGCGTTTCGAATTGCGTACACCTTTTCCTCCCTTTGAATCTCCTCCATCAGCAGGCCTTGAGCTTTCGGGCTACCAAGAGCCAAGTACACATATATCCAACAATTATACTCAGTTCATCACACAATTTCCAGAAATGCTGACATTCAACATCCTCGCTCTTGTGATCCTAGGATATGCGGATGCATTACGCGCTGAGAAGCATCATAGCGCGGGCTGTGACCTGTCCGGTGCAAGACTCAATGTGCCTGCTAATCAAACGCAGCTCATTGCGCCTACATACGCGCCGAGCTATATTGGTATTGGCGTCGGGACTCAAAACTACACTTGTAATACTACCCTATCCACATACACGTGAGTTCAAGTCTCGTTCCTTCAATACCATTGCTAATACCATACAGACTTGTTGGGGCTTACGGAGAAATTTTCGATAGCTCATGCTTATATGGCACTTCTTCTTTTGAGAGCGCTCCAACCGTTGCTTTTAATGTGTGGTATGCTACTACCGGTGTAACAGTCCAGCAAATCGTCACCATCCTGGGGCTCACGCACAATTCTGCCGTGCTTGGACAACAATATTATGTTCCCAACCCTGTGGGAACCGGTTTGTCTCCAAAGTGGGACTTCACATCATCGGGGGCGACAGCTGGAGATCCTAATGCCTATGTCATTGGTGCTAAAGTTGGCGATCTGCCTAGCTCGAACTCGAGCGATATCGATGACTTAATGGTAGAAGCTGTCGAGGGAGAATTAGCTAGCTTGGTTTTCAGGGTGGATACCGACGGAGGTCAGCCACCCGCACAGTGTGAAGCAGGAAATATTACTGTCAAATACACTGCTCAATATTGTGAGTACTTCCTGAGAAACCGTAGCAATTCACGACAACTGACAAGATTTCAGGGTTCTTCTCATGAAAACATCTTAGAACACAACATTCATTCTACCGTCGATAGAACCCCGGTCGTACTGCCATTTAATGCAATATTCCCTTTAACGTCATCTCAAAAGCCGTCAAAATCAAACCGCAAGGTGAACGGAGGTAGATGGTCCAATCGGGTTTTTGGAAGATATATGTCGTGGTGCAATCTTCCGAGAATGCTGCCTCGTTTGAGAACCTCGGCCTCCTTTTATGTAAACCTTTCACTTGCGATGGTGGCTGTCGGTTCTTCGCTTGCTTCCAAATTGCCTCCGTTTGAAGCGGTGCCGTCCAACAGACCTCCCAGTTCGTGTCAGGCGATCGCTGAGAGCAGCTCACAATAGTGCATTTTCATCTTGCTTCAATTGTTTGCACCGTGAGCAAATTGGTATGTGATGCCTTGTTTATATTTGTGACACTCATACATGCTCACTACGCATCAAGGACGCATGGCATTACAACCTTCTTCTTTCTTGACACAGTAAGGGAGCCACGAGCAAGCCACGGATGAGCGCAACATCATCAGGGTTAATAGTTTTCCCTGGAATGAATATAGGGCGCAGCAGGAAGCCCGCGAATATCCAACACAGGCATCGAACTCATGGTGCTTGTAAAGCCTTTGCGGTCATTTCAGGTTGATTACGATGCGTACCCGTCGCAGATACGCTCAATTATACTATGCTTGACTTCTGTGATTCGCAATGATCCGTTGATGGTTGATCGACGTCAATCCTGGTCCCAGGACTTCTGCCCCAGTCCTGAACCAGCCTTCTTCTTAGAATGAAAGAGATAACTAACTTCAAGGGGAATCAGTGGTTCGTTCCGGTGTAGAAGGAACAGATGTGTTGTCCTTGTGACCGATACACATGATATGCAATTGTGAACCGAAATTATCACTTTCATTGTTGGAAGGACGGATCATGTCCTACTCGTCGTGCCTTGCTGGCTGTACAGTACCGTGAAGGTGGTGTTGTGTACTCTAAAAACTTTGATGTCGATTTGGCATTACAAACCTGTCCGCGGACGTGTTTCGTGGTTCCCTCGACCTAGAAGGTGATCGGATCAATTGATGATGTTGACGTGTAACAAGACCCCATGAATGAGGTCTTCATTAACCTACGCTCTAACACCATCCTATGAGACGGGTACTCGAAGTACTGAACACCGACGGACTACTAAGTCTGGAGTGATTCTGTAAGGAAATATACTGTCAGTATGGAAACTTTTTGTCTGCATCAGATCGAGTCCTTTCGTGGGCCATATGCATCTTTCCTTCTGTAGGTAGCATATTGTATGATTCGGACAGTATGCAAACATTGATGATTGATGGAAGGTCAACCGGTCATGATCATGATTCGCCAGATGCATGAAGACTACAACCTTGACGTCGTGCTAACAGGTCCAATTGTAAGTTGCCCGAGACCCAACTTCTTTGCCCAGCTCCTTAACAATCCCACGCCTTCGCCTTCCACTGGGAGGGGTGAAGCGGGTTTACTACGAAGACTGTCCTTCATAACGCCAACAAAGGGGCGGTAGTATGTTCCAATGACGCCCCTACAATAGAAACCATCAAGTCCCGGTTTATTGCAGTAAATATAACACACCAAAGCATCCCTTGCAACAGCGGCATAATTACCTGATCACGAACCGTGATCCAAGCTAGTTTTCCCCAGTCAACGCGTGTGATTTGCTGTGATGAAGTGATGACTGGTATAACGTGTGTAGCAGCGGTGAATGAGTCGTCAGTGGATGATGGAGGGTCGACACCGCCTCCTCTTCCCGCTATTTCTTCCACATGAAGGCACGTCTGCACGCGGCTAAGGTATGTCTGTTCGAACCGGATATCTGGTATAGGAAGTCGTATCCGATGACCAGCTTCAAGGCCCTCATTTAGTTCGCCGTGTTTACGGCGAATATGGTCTGAAAAATCATATACGTAGTCGTGCGAGTCGGAAGGTGACGGGTATCTGAAATCCTTGTTGGTCATGGTGGGTTGCGGACTGGTACTGAGGCCTCACTGGGCTCAGGAGCGAAGGAACAAGTTTTATGTAAGTGAATGCGGCATTTTCCGATCTCGAAAGACCAATATTGGCATCAAACTCGCACTGAGTCAAACTTTCATCCATACTGCATACAGCATCATGATATGCACTTCGTTGGTGCAATCCTTTCCTGCTCCAAAGGTGATGTTGGATCAGCTTATGGAGAAACAGAGCGTAGTGGCTGGCAACCAAACGGTGTGGTTTCTTAGCGTTGGTTGTGGTTGATCGGACTTACCTCGCACCATTATCAAGGCGCAGGCGATTGACTCTAGATCCTTGTCGACTACATGCGTCTGTGATCGGATTGCATTAGGCAATTCCACTGAAGCGATGGCAGTACTTGGTTTTCGATGAGTGCTGCGAGCCATCGATCCACGCCCTTTCCGACGTTTCGAGGAAGTCGAAGTCTTGCGCATTGTTTGCACGTGTGCCCACATAAACTGCCTTGGGAACCCTATTACAGGCCCCGCCCGGCGATTGATATGTGGGGACAGGTTGCGGTTTTAGCCTCCCACTCCTGACATTCAACTTTCAGGGTATGGTAGATAACCCTACCTTTACCTCTTGAATCAGAACAGAGTGATAGTACTCTCATTTTGACTTCTCATAACGATATCATATCAATTTCCGCACTCACACTTGCTTCGCTGTCACAGAGTCCCTCCCCCCCTTTCTAGGGGTGCGCTCGTGATTGTTGGCTAACATCCGCTTGTTGAATTACCTCGTGGAAAACATGCACCTTTCTGAAATGATATAGCGCGGAGTTCGTAGCATTACCTACGTATCCCTGGTTTTTCCTCATGTACGCACTAGGCCTTTTGCTTTCCTCTATCTACTAACAGATGTTACGTGCTGAGCCGCACCCAATGCTTTCTCTTGTCATTATGCGTATACAACGCTATTTCCAACAATATTCATCCTTTACACACGTTCACCGATTTCTGAACCGCGTAATCGAGCTCCTCTTTAACCTTACTCGACGCTTTCGTCACTCATCACGGGTTCAAGATGAAGAAAAGGCATTGCCAACGACATACGAAGTTCGCTCTCTGCAGCCAATTGGCGAATACATTTGTGCTAGTCAACTGCCGCCGAGCTCGAGTCCAGATAGCAGACCAAGTGAACCATGTTCCCCATCAGACACTCCCTATGACCCACCTACGCGTATTGTAATACCCCGTCGCCCAACCAGGCAACATACATCCCATGAAGTCATGTCCAGTCCTGAACGTTTGACGGTGCCGGGTCCGCCAGAAATAAGGGAGTCCTTCCCCGACCGCACACCACCTACTCCCACTTCTGCTACGGCCACAACTCGTCCTCCCATTTCTGTGAACACCAGGTTTAATAAGAGTTTTCTGAGTGGCTACCCAGAACTTTCCCAGATTTCACCAAGCCAGCGGACGCCTATTTCACCAGATGATTTCGTTCACCGACCTACACTTTCTCGTGCAGCTACTTTCGGTGGTAGCTCGGAGGGCCCATCACTCACCATACGGAATTATCTGAGCCCCCGTCGGCATACATTGGCAGTGCCAAACTCTCCAGACCGTGAACCCATAAGCCGACCAGGCAGCGCCCAGTCAAATGTGTCTCTTGGTCGAAATTCATATCGAAAACATGATGGACAAGCCCCACGCCCTCGCTCCCCCACTCCGAGCCTCTACGAAAGCTCATCGAATATGTGTGGCCCATCTTCCGCTACCCTCGCCGCGGCTGTGGCGTCGGATGCTGATGGCTCACAGGTTCCTTTTGCTCCGCGCGCTTCATCTTCAGGCCATGCGCATTCGAGGGACACTACTGGACCACGTTTTGCTCCAATGTCAGCGAATGGAGTCAAGCGTTTTGATCGACATTCCCGAGAATTTGCTATGATGTACGCATTCTTACGAATATCACGACGCGGATACTGAAATTGAGTTAGCGATCCTTCAATATCTGACTACAAGATCAAGGCTTACCAAGTCGAATACCCCAGTCACGAGTAAAAGTTCACAATTTTGTATTGCCAATTACGACTAATATTCTCGTCGTGGTTTTAGCGGAAACCTTCCCGAAGGCTGGACGGCGCATGTACACCCGGAAGGTGCCCGCTACTTCCTACATGCACAGACAGTGAGTGGTGATTTTTCCCGCTGTGTTATAGTTACAAATCGACCCCAGAGAACATATACGGAGTCAGATGTCTGTTCACAGGAGGTATTGCACGACATCACCTACTTCTCAAATTATCTTCACGGAGAACTCCGCATCGCCATTGACACCAAGAAGATTGACGTTGACTACGACGATGTAGAACTAGTGCTTGAGCCGAAGAAAGCAGGTTGTGCGGATATCATATGCTGCTACTACTTCGTCAACCCTCCAGAGAGATGTCTGTTCTGGCTAGATGAATATGATGCAGAGGATATGCTAGGGGAATGTCGGGGGGTTACTGCTTTATCTCACAAACGTAAGTGCATTTTGTGGGCGAATATTTTGATGTTATAGTATGGAAATTTTGTAGGACTGGCAGTTCAAGCTCAATACTGGTGTGTGTCACTACCAAAGTACGTCACAGATGTTATTTTATGGTTCTTGCTGACAACCTTCATTAGTCTAGATTTCCAAAACTTAACGAACACCATTCCACAGGAAGCACTGGGAATTGTTTCCCAACCTTTGCCCAGTTGTGCACGATATATTGGACGAGCTAAAGGAACTTATGCTCCATGCCACTTGCGGTTAGCATTTGGCCACAGACGTAGCTCATCATCTGAATACATCCTCAGATCACCTCACAACCACACGATCTGCAGCAGCGTTAAGCGCCGATGAACTCAAGCAGTACTTTGAAATTGTGAAGTGGATAAAGGGTAATGCCACGCCTATGCTTCTTGTTCGTTGTGGTAATTTGGATCCCCAGTGAACTCATCTGGCGACAGAGTTCATGTAGTGGTCATCATAGGTGAGCGCGATATACCCATCTTCGATAATGCCGTTGATCAGACGAACAGGGCGACTTATGCACACCTTCTGTGAGCCTCTCAACCAAGCTAGTATCGCAAGCTCTCACTATTTTCCTCAGGTCGCAACCAGTACCTGAACTTCCACGGTCAACCATGTGCTCGGTTAAGTGTCGACCAGACAGTGCGCGGCTGGAGCTATAAGCCATCGATTTACATGACTATATTTGCTCCACTCCTATGCATGGCCCCGGTTGCTCACGTAAGGTCCCTGCACACCAGCTTTGTAGACGATCTCGCAAGTACCTCAGAGTGGAAGATATTCATCACGAAGCTGAATGGGCAACTCCAGAACCTAAACCTTCTTGTGAGTCAAATTTCGCTCTCGCGGTATCATTTTGAAGAGGATTTTTCTAGGGTACAGTGCTCCTTGGTGCCAATGTTGGTTTTCTGGCAATCCAATCAGTTGACTCAGGTGCCGGGCGTTCACCGACGCAAATAGCTAGTTACATGTCGCTGGTTCTTAGTTTCGGCTCTATTTCCCTGGGTCTGACGTTCATCACTCTGGACCTCACTGGCAGGGATCGTGGCTCTGAGGCTGTAAGTAACTGTCATTTGCGCACTTTGTGAATTCATTCATTGGGCCTTATACATCATTAGTCAAGATTTTTGCAACGGATGAATGACGGAAAACACGGCCTGGAAAAGTTGGCGATGATCTACAGTCTCCCTTACGCATTACTCATGTGGAGGTGAGTTATTTATCCCTTCTAGACGATCGCCAGCTGAGCTTGAACCCAGCATGCTCTTCTTCATTGCGGCATTCTCCTACGAATGGTGTAAACCCGGAGACGCAGTTTCTAGGTCTATCGTCGGTGCCGTACTATTTACTGTCTGCGGGCTCGTCGTCTGGTGCATATCCGTGGCATCTGATAAACGTGCGCCATGGTGGTGGGAGTCAGACCAGCCGGAAGTGGTCAGCAAGGTGACTAGCGAAGATACCAACAAGCGCCCGGATAATAAGCGTCCCAGTCTTGCTTCTCGTCTGCGCGGCTGGTTTGCTACCGCAAATAAAAGAGTTTCAGTGGCCTCTGTTCGCAGTGCACGCAGCGGACCACCACCTCATACCCGAGAGGGGACTCGGATATCCGTACCGCTCATCTCGTTTAGGCGCGCGACAGTGAGCCAGCAGAATCCGCCCAAGATCACCGTGACCCAGAGACCTGAATCAGGGGAAGCAAATGGCACGAGCCGTACTCCGGTATCAGAGGTGGGAGTGGGCTATATGGGATATATTTGAAATGGACAGGATGCGTCATTTAGAGATACTTTTCACGTTACCCATGTCACGTCGCGTTGATATTATACTTAGACTTGGCTTATGGCGCCATAATTTCCTCGAAATAACGCTGGGAGTCCGGACCAACACTTAATCAATGTTTTTTTTTTGTTGTTCAATCCAGTTTTGGCGGTTCAACTGGCCTCGATGACGGGAAAGGCATGAATGAATTCAGTTTATACTTACTACCCAATACTTGCCCACTGTCTTCTGGACCTCCCGTCTGACCATGGCATCCTAGTACATGCTCTCGCCGCAGTGACAACCTACAGGAGTAGTAGAGGGGGGGCGCTGAGGGTGGGGGGTAGGCAGAGTTGCCCGAGCCCGTTGTTACGAGGACGCCGGTTATGGTGAGTCATGTTGGAAGTGTTGATCGTGGGTTTGCGACTCGTTGGCAAAAGTTGGCCAAACTAAGACTCTTGTGCCATGTCGAGAACAACATGGTGGTAACGTGGAGTTGTTGGGCCTGAGTGAAAGGGCCTGGTGCTTTTGTAAGTTTTCTGTAAGTGCGGCATTCGGAAGCCAAGAGAGCATGCAAGGGGGGCAAGGAAAGATAAATAAGTACGGCGTGTTATATTATTGTTAAGTCGTCTCATTTTACCGCACAGGGAGGGCGCGAATCTGAGTTCACGTGACCTCGGTAGGGCTTGCCCAGAGCGATGTGTGTATACATACTTGGTATGAAGTTTCTCGGAGGTCGCCGTGACTGATCCAACCCTGGATGATGTTCTTTCCTTTCATCCTGGCAGTTGTGGCACTGCTGCTTTCTGTCCTTTACAAGCCGTTTGAATTTAACACAGATGCGCTATTGGAACAGACTGTGTCGCCCCCACGCGTCCTCCTATTAACTGCTCATCCTGACGACGAATGCTTTTTCTTTGCGCCAACAATTCTGGCGCTTCGGCGAAGTAGCTTAAGTCCTGAAATCTTCTCCTTATGCTTATCCAGCGGAAACGCTGATGGCATCGGGGAACAACGAAAGGGGGAGCTTGTGCGCAGCTTAGACATCCTCGGAGTTGAGAAGGATAACCGTTGGATTATTGAACACCCGTGCGTCATCCCGTTACATACAGTTCATAAGGGTTTGACGAGTTGCGTTAGACAGTTGCAGGATAACATAACGCAGCAGTGGGATGCAGAGATTATTGCTCAAGTCCTTCGACCATTCGTGATCGAGCACCACATCACTTCTGTTAGAGACCAAATCCACTTCCATTGGTGTAACGTGCTACTAATCGTTATTTCATGGTAGGTCTTGACTTTTGACATCAAGGGCATATCTTTGCATCCCAATCACTTTTCGCTCCCATTGGGTGTATCATACCTCATCAAATCTCTGTCATCTTCCTCACATATATCTGTGCCACGTCTCTTCAGTTTGGTCACAGTGCCGGTCCTTCCAAAATATGCCGGGCTGCCGTCTGCAATTCTTGCTCGCCTTGGCATCGTCTCTCAGACTTTTTTAGCCTTTGAGCCTACGGTGGATTCACTTCCCGTCTTTATTTCAGGGATTTCGGACTACCTCACAACTGCACGGGCCATTCTAGCGCATGACTCACAGATGGTGTGGTTTCGCTACTTGTACATGACGTTTTCGAGGTATATGTGGGTCAACGAATGGGTCGAGTTCAAGTCTTAGAATGCGTAGGGCAAGATCTACTTAATACTACCATACCAGCTGCAGGGTCTAGGTCAGAGTAATCTAGAAGACAAGTAGGCCAGAGTTCAAAATACATCATGCTGGGCTACAAACGTACTGAAGATATCGTGTTTGAAAATACTTACGTCGGATAGAAAAAGCTATCCACAGTCCTGCTATTACTATCATGATCATATAACTCACTATGCTTTCTCAATTTGTTCTTGTTTGTTGCATTTCAGATTTTCGGTTTGCCTTGTTGAGTTGCCAAACGCCTGGGCCGCCAGAGTCGAGTGCACTATGACACGTTTCAGTGCCGCCGTCAGTGACAGTAGCGATGATGAACACGATGTACATATGGTTCAGGACTTCAAGAAGTCCCCGGTGCGGTCGCCACCCAAACTATTGGAAAACCACAATACCAAAGCTGGTTCAGATGAGGACATAGGAGTTGACCAAGAATCAGACGAAGAAACCTCCGAAGAAGATAGCTCGTCGGACATGCAGGAGGACGACCTAGCCCCCGCTCGCTCAAGACCGACGCGCAATCACGTTTTGACGGCGGATTCCGATGATGAAACTGAGGACGGGTCGGAGAGTACAAGTTCGCGCTCTGCTTCGTCCAGTGAATCCGATGTGGATGTGTCGGCTCAACGGGAAGATGCTTCGGTGATACCATGGGCTAGACAAGTCGGTGTGGATGCGCAGAAGATGCACGTCATGCAGACTTCGCTATTTCGAATCCCTGAGGAGGCCGTGGCAATTAAAGCTATGAACCGTGCAACGCGACCTCAATTCAAGTTGCCGCTTACAGTCAGGCGAAAACATAGTCGCGACTCCATCGGAGATGGGCTGCGGATGGACTCACAGGAGGTCTGTCGTGTACCTTGTCTCAGCCCAAGTCTTTAAATTAATTCCATGTTTTCCAGAGGGCATCATTTGCGCATGACATAGAACCACCAGCTTACCGACCGTCTAGAAAATATGCTCGAGTGGAAATTTCGGCCTCTGCTGTGGCAGGCTGTGAAGATGGTCTGGTAGATGCTGGTTTGGCGTTTGGTCGATCCTTCCGTGTAGGCTGGGGACCAGGTGGTACTTTAGTCCACCTTGGGCGACTCTCTGCTCCGTCGAGTCAAATGTAAGCTTTCGTACATCTTCTTGCAATAATAATGTTCAGCTGTGGACGGTGTATTATGACAGTGACACTTCTGCGAATTCTTCAGTTATCACGAAGACAATCATACCGCTCTTCGCACGTTCTCATAAAGAGGCCAACATTCGACTTTCACGTCTGCTGCAACACCACTTGAGCAAAACACCAATTGTTAAAGACGAAAGTGGAATCCCATTCGCCGATCCAACGGCCGAACTTGATTTTTCTTCTTTTGTGTCCCTGTATCCTTCCTCCGACCACTCCGATGAACAGTCTCTTTTCCGACTTGGTCGCGCGTTATTTGACAGCATCGATTTACACCTCGCACCGGAAATGACTGTTGACGTGCGCAATCGGATATCTGCAGTGCGCCGGAAGGCTGCACTGTCAGATTGGCTTGAGGAAGCTATCGGCTATCTCGTAGATGCTGATCTCAAGAAACATTCCTCTGGCGACTCTGCTGCATGCATTTACACTCTCCTTACAGGCAACCAAGTAGAAAAGGCTTGCGAAGCAGCCATGGACAACGGCTACATCAAACTTGCAACTCTGATATCACAGGCTTCGGGCGACTTCGAGTTCAGGGAGGACTTGATGGAACAAATTCAGCTTTGGCGGGAACAGCGGATAGACGTGCACATCGGGGAGAGCACACGCAAAATTTACGCCTTACTCGCTGGAATACTAGATGTTGTGGAAGGCTCAAAAGCCAGTAGTCTAGAGCATTGTCCGGACGTTGACCCTATCAAGGGTCTGGACTGGAAGCGCACATTCGGTTTACATATGTGGTTCTCTGAGCCGATGGACGCACCAATATCACAGGTCTTCGAGTCCTACAACCGTTCACGACAAGAATCGCCTTCCCGTGTCGCCCCTCCACTCCCATCATACCTCGAGCACTCATCAGAACCGTTGCCATTCAATGTTCCTACCCCATCGCCTTCCGACGCTCTCTTTTCTTTAATTCGCCTACATGCAGATCCTGCATGCTCATTATCACAGGCCCTCTCCCCACTCTCATTCGGGCCTTCACCAGGCGATTACTCACTCTCGTGGCATTTGTATATCATCTTATCACGGTGTATGCGTATCCGTGATTTCGCCGATCGTGCAGATCCGGGAAATCGCAAGGACGCCATGGATGATGATAATGAACAAGATCAACATGAAGGCCATAGTCCAAGTGCTGACCTGCTTGCGAGCAGCTATGCACATCAACTGGAGCAGCTTGGCATGCTCCAGGAGGCTGTTTTTGTACTTTTACACATTGAAGGATCTGCAGGGTGAGAACACGTTGTCAATCTGTATGTCTTGGCTACTCACGGTGATGGCAGTCGTGAAAAGGCGATAAAAGACCTGCTTCACCGCTCTGCCGACAAACTGGACGAGTGGATGTGTAGCGGCATTCTTGGAAGCCTCAAGATCCCTGTGGCTTGGGTGAATGAAGCAAGGGTCAGCATTTTATTCTTCTCCTTACTCAAGCACTCACCCTTTCGCGTAGGCTGTGTATGCTATTTATGAAGGCAAAGTTTTCGAAGCCTACCAATTGTACTTGAATGCAGGATTGTATCAGCAGGCTCATGACCTTGCTGTTGTTGAGCTTGCACCTGAAGCAGTCATTCGACAAGATCTTGATCTGCTTGTATCATTATTTGAAAGAATTGCCAATCAGACTGTCGATGGATGGCATACTCGGGGCAAGGTAACGTCATGTCGTTTTCCGCTCGACCCATTTATCTGAAACTTGGAAACTTGTTGCCTGACTAGGTCTATATGGACTATGCTCATGCCATGACACGCATTCCCGAGCTGCACGCTTCGCTGACAGAGTCAGCAGTGCCAGACACAGTTGAGGAGCAGGAGTTGGATAATTTTACCCGTACTGTGCCCCGCCTTATCAACGTTTTGCCCGATGTGTTGTCCAATCCATCCGACCCACGACACAAAGTTGCACTAGCCGAGATGATTTCTGGCCTGACAGCCGTGCTTGATATAGTGAGACCCTTGGCACTGGTGTGTCTCTTCTTTTTTTGTTCTGCTGACTAGGAAGCTGAACATCGATCCTTGTCGCAGTCGCAGTCACAAATAAAGTTGACCGCAATCGACGAGGCAACCAAGCTACGCCACATACAAACAACATTCTATGAAAAATATATGAGGTCAATTCAGGCCTCGTGATTCCTGTTTTGCCGAAAGACTGCTTTTTCGCAGTTTATCGTTGTATTTAACTGTTGTGAATACCTTTCCTTCCCGTATTGTATCTATGCATTGATTGAAGTGGGGACCTGCTCGTTCATAATATTCGTGTGATTCTGGTTCAAATCTGTTTGAATTTCGTTCACTGAAAGAGCGCGCTTAAGGACCTGTTTTGGGTTGACTTCGGAGTCCGTCTCTTCCGTTAAATAATGCTGTCCCTAGCCATAGAGACTCACCATGATACGGACTTACGTATCAGGTGAATCAAATACTTAATGTCCCTGAAAAATAGTATCGCCATAAACTCAATCTCTATCCGATCATATGCGAACTGAGCCGGGAACAACTTCCAAAAGGTTCGGAGTCACGACTTGCGCGTACCAGTGGCCACTCTACTCTGGCTAACCTTCTACCAGCCTAGTTTGTGCCGTTACACGCCTATGAATGGCCCCAGCCGGATCGCAATACGCATGACGTGTCGAATTTAATCTGTTCATACAAGTTAGTTCCGAAACTTCACAGAGCTTTCAAATGCGGGTTTCGTAATTCAGTCCCTTTGTCTTTGAAATCATACAAAGCAGTGTCGGTAGTCTTGCGGCCTCCACTTGACATGCACGAGGGTGTAGGAGTGCCTCCGAGTCTCATAGCAGGGCTCCGTGGTCACGGTCAATTTGAATGACCACAAGGCACTCACTCGGATCTTGAAACAAGTATTAACCAGTGCTAAATACCACAATTGCTTGCTCTAACTGTTTGTTTGTGGTGATGCTATTATCAGATTACTGAATTTTGAATTTTATATTTGGCCATCTACGCTATTGGTGGGCTAGGTCACGGCCAATAACGCGATGACGGAGAGGTTCGCCGTGCACCGGAAGGAGCTGCGCGGAATGACTACTGCGCTGAACCCCCTTCTGGAGTACCGGGAGGAGTCGTATGATTCTGTTTCATATAGGAGCTGTCACACCTCAGTACTAAATCGATTCCGACTACAATTGAGCTGGTCACCAGTGCAAGTCGATTCAATAGGAATAAACATTAATTTATGGATGCTCTAAATAATAAATACCAGCCATCTATACGACATCTATGTTTGTCCATGTGCCATGCAGTCTAAAACACCGTTTCAGTCTATGTTCTTCCCGCACTGCAATAGAATTGTGGCCAGCACGCCAAGCTCCAAGAGCCCAAGCTGTATCGCATGGGGCGTCAATTCAAGTGTCACAACATCGTGTATCTTCGATACTCGGGCGAGTACGTCATACGAGCCCGGAATAGATAGCTAGTCGGCAGCATAGCACCCGGATCAGCTATGGTTGCGCGGTGGATAATATCCAACGTACCTGCAGAAATCTGTCATGTGGTCTCCAGGAGTAGCCAACGCCGTTGTGGACCATGAATCGATTACTACCGGATTTTACATGAATAAGGAACCCCTGCATTCAAAAATTAAATTAAATTAAACGCACCTCCTGTCCGTCGAGAGTCTAAGCCAGTGGCCCATGGGCTGTTTTGCGACCAGAGAACGCACCTCGACTGTGGGGTGGTCCCGCCACTCCAACAGCGCGATATTCGAGCCCTGTGCATCCTTCAGCATGGTGTGGCCGCCCCCGTCTGTTACGACACGGAAATACGTCTCATTGCGCGGTCCGACCACCATGCAGTTCAAGATTGTAGGGCTCAACGATGTGAACTTGAGTGTAATCGCGCCCGGAAGCGTTGATGGTACAGAGGGGTAGGGGAGGGCGCCGAAGATGGACGGCGGGGGGACGCTGGAATCCCAGGTCGACTGACCGTTTCCTGCGTTCCATGCATCTTGCGCTGTGAATGGGTTGCTTCCGTACATGGCTGCAGACGTGAACAGGGAAACGGTTGAGTGAATGAAGAACTTGTGTGTTGACAGCTTGAAGCAGCTCCATTCTTGATATACGATCCAACGCATGAATGCGATGCATGAGAGGGGCATGACACACTCACTGCAATGTACTAATTCGCATTACACAACTGAACGCACTGGTGGACCAGCAACAGAATGGAATGTCACATGGAAAATAATGCCAAGGTAGAAGTGTGTCAGCATACTATGCAAATCTGGGAGAGAAAATTCCACAACCTGCCTGGTGTGACCACAAGTCAGTTATGGCACACCGCGGTGACATCTGACATGGCTACGAAGGATGTGCATGTGCAGAGGTGCCGAGCATTGAGGCGCTATATGCAGTACATACTGTCATCATTGGTCGGGAGTTGCATGATATGCAGTGCTGGACGTAGTAAGGTCAAGGCACGCCGACTCACCTAGGCGCGCACACCGTAGTTAACGGACAATATATTCTTGCGACTCAAAGTCGGCTGCCCTGTAGCAAGCGTTTTAAATATCCGCGTGTAGTTGGAAGTTTGAGAAATAGCATCCGTACCTCGTCGGGAAGGCATCAAAACATTATCAATATTAAGACTACAACAACATTCCCAAACACGTCTCATCCAGAAGCGTTTCAAGTTGGTAGTTGCAACGTTGAACGTTGACTCGGAACGTTCAGCGCTACTCCCGTCCATAGTGATGATGTCCTACTAACCATTCGCAATCAGAGTTTGAAGGAGGTCGTTAATAATGACATTCCTCACTGACCACTGTTGGTACCCTTGAAGCCGTTGCAAGACAACAATTTAATTTTAAAGTTGGACTTATTAATGGCCAGTGCAGCTCAACAAATTGCCAAGCTGAGCACCACGCCACGAGTCTCACGACAATGACGGCTCTTATGATAACTGGTGAAAATAACTTGCATGCAGTAAACCGCAGTCAACTCGAGGGCGGAAGAACAACTTGACATGAACATGCAGAGCAGTATCAGACTGAGACGGATTCCTGGACGATTCATCGTTCATTTGATACAAACAAGCGAAAGGGGGGATACTAAAAACATAGACATGCAATGATGTACAACGGATGTTGATGCACTTTCATACAGCCGACCAATACAACTCATGTGTACCGCTTAGAGAAGTAAATGGACACTGTACTACGTGGCATACCTGCAATAAATAGATGAGATGAGATCATATTGAATATTGTTGATACATACTTCCTTGTCCACTCCCGAGCTGTTGCTTCGTAGCGGGTACGATCAGTCTTATACAGATGGGCGATATCGTGCACCAGAGGATCATCGGGATTGGGATCCGTCAGCATCGAACAAATCGAAAGTAACACTGCATGAAGCACGATATAGGCCACAATAATGAGGATATAGCATACTTGCATACCTTTTGATATAGTCAACGCTGGCGACCACTGATCCCTCAAAATATCCAGACAAATGGATCCATTGGCATTGATGTTAGGGTGATAGATCTTCGTCCTAAAGCTGACTTTGGGTGGCTTGAAGGGGTAATCGGTTGGGAACGTAATTGTTAGGAAGAAGACCCCGCCCGAGTACGGTGAGTCGGTCTATCACAAATGCCACGAGCGCTAGATCAGCAATAATACCGAGATTAAGAGTAAGATGTCATACAGGGCCCATGATTGTTGCTTGCCATGAGAACATGTTGTCGCCTACAGGACCTGCGCTGCAGGATGAGGGTGGGTCACGTCCGAGGTCAATCAATTCCTGTGCGCCACATGTCAGAATTGAGCGCGAGCATCGCCACAGGGACACAAGTAGCAACACACGGACCTTGTTGATGCGCTTCAAGGCCATGGCAGCGAGTTGTTATACAAGATTCGAAACTGCAGCAACAAGCCAGAACGAATCGCCGAGAGATCGACCAGAATCGCACACGATCAGAGGATATGATTAGAGCATGGGTATAGACGCGGGAAGATTGGCAACGATATCAAGAGAATGAGTATGAACAGGGCATGAATAGTGAGAAAGATGAATTGCCCGTGAAAACTAGGAGAGGACTTACAGATGAGTTTGTATGACGATGAGCGGGAATGCGGTGGTGGTAAAGGGCAAGTAACAAGACCAAGAGATTGTGGCTATTTATGATGTTTGTATCCTGTTTGGTCCGGTCGCTGACAAAAGCAGCGCGTATCTTTCGAGAACCTGGAATCTCCGAGTCTCTGGCACAATTCTATGATAACCGTTTAACGGATTAAACCCCCGGCCGGGCCCCAAGTTCCGTTATTGTCGTGTTAATCCAACGAGTATGCCAGACACAGTCGATCTGGAGCGGGAAAAGACCTACAAAGTGAGCATGTGAATATTAATAGAGTCATAGGTAGTTGCTGTGTAGGCTATATACAGTCAACTACTCCAGCGAGGTGGCCCCAGAGCGTCCAACTCCCTGACTGCATTCTGACTCCAGCTCAGCTGCCGGTGCTTTCAGACCTCGGGCAACGTTCTATGCTGCCTCGACAGCGGTCAGCGGTCGAGTAAATTTGAAATGGGCGCTCACTACCCTCAACCCTGACTCACAGACCAGGTACTCGACCAGATAACACCCAACTGGCCTCAATTTGATATTTTAAATACAATTTCAAGATCGCTTGATGTTATTAAATATACAATGTATCCAAGTCCCCTGTGATAACGCCTGAACAAATGGAAAAGCTAACATACTTACCAATCCCCCACAATCTCATCACTCCTCGTCTTCATCATCACTGATGACCAACACCGTCTCCTCGCACGAAGGCCAAGAAAATCTAGTCGTCACAGCCGGAGTCTTACTCGGCACACCCACCGAATCCATCTCCATCAATCTGCATCGCAGCTCAGCTCGACATTGTCCCTAATGTTCAAACTTCACATACCTGCTCCACTCACGAACAGCGCACATGATATTTTCTTTCTCTTCCTTGCTCTGCGCCTGGCTGAGCTCCGCAATAAGCTCCTTGCTTCGTGTAATGTACTGTTCAAGCTTCTGCTGCTTCTGAAACATCTCCTGTCGTGTATTCAAGGGCGCCGCGGGTTTGAGCGGCGTCGGTTTGATGCTTTCTATTGTCTCAGAAATAAACGTGACAGCAAGTTCTTCCAGGTTCCTACTCAAAAATCAGTGTCGATAAAATTCTTAAAAAAAGGCAGAACAAACGTTGCTGACGAGACGGTGGAACTGGGTTGCGCAATGGAAACTTCACCGTTGACAGCAGATGGCGCAGGGGGGAGTGTTGCAGGACCAGTAGACATGGGAGAGGTAGTTGCGCCACGAGCATTCGCCTTGTTCTGCTTACTTTCATGAACGAGCCTTCGCAAGTTCATTTCATATGCGATCTTGTCCGCCGATGGTTCGTGTGCCGACGGTTCGTTTGGCAAGGGTACTGGTAGTCGTGAGGGGAAACAGGAGTCGGTGGAAGTACATGCGAGAGAATTGACCATGTTGAAATTTTCTATATTTTGTGTGAATGCACTAGATTCAATATTTTCTTCGAACTCCTTTTGGGGTGCGAGTGAAATGACCTTGGCTGAGTGCGAATGTTCTGCTGATTCGTCTGCAGGTGTTTCTGTAGACAAGAGAGACGATGATAGGTTAGAATGTAAAGTGGAATTGGAATAGATGGGTTGCTGGTCGAAAGATATTGACGAGGAGTTCGTTAAAACTTCTGCAGGTTTTCCGTCGTGTTGTGCGGCCTCCGAATTCAACGCAGGAAGTGGACCATTGTCCGCTGAAATAAGAGCCACAGCACAATCCAAGTCCACATCCGTAGACCTAGGAGGGTCCACCTTTGCACTTTTTTCTCCACAGATTTCACTTGCCGATAGCAAATCGCCGGGCATGCCGCTCGTCACTATTGGCGAGGACATTTCCACATCTTCCCCTCGGTCGTCGTGAGATATGACGAGCTGAGTGGAGTGTGGCCGTGAAGATGCAATGGACAAATGATCCTCGTCATCACCCCCTTGAATAAAATGACCAAACCCAACACCATCCTGCGAGCCACTAGACACCTCAAAACACACGGAAAAATCATCGAGCGAGAGCCGACGTCCACGAGGGGCTGGTACATCGATGGATGCCTCTTCCCGCTCAGTGGATGGTACGCGCCCTTGTTCGTCGACAATGGTATCTTCACTCGCTGCAACTTGTACGCCACTCGAACCTGCCTGAGGATTCGGCTCAACCAGCTGCTTCCGCTGCAGCTTCTTCTTTTGCTTCTTGCTCAACTGAACAATCGGCTCGTTTATCTTTCTGCTTCCATCCTCCACTTCGCCCTCCTCGATCTCGCCAACGCCAGCGTTAGAGCCCACCCCCGTAACCCTATACCACCATGCCCGAATCGCATGTTTCCCCTTCCCCTTCAGCTGCTTACTCTGAAATGCCTTCCGTGCAGACGCAGAATCCACAAATTCCACTAGTGACTTCCCATTCTTCGTATCCACATCGACGCACACGGGCTCTGCTTCCCCTGCATTCACCGCCCACTTGTGCACCCACGACGGGTTACGGAAGCGCGTTGGGATGCTGTCTAGCACGAGTGTACATGAAGGGTTCGGCTGCGAGGCGAGGTGCTTCGCATACGTCCCTGTCTTACTGTTTGGGTCTGCCTCCGGTGCATGTCCGATATGGAGGAGCTTGGGCTTCCGCATCCGCTCTGCGAGCAACTTCCTAGAGGAAGGCGGTTCAGGCGTTGAAGTGTCCGAGCGATCATGGTCGTGGTCAGGATCGGTGGCCAATATAGCTTGATATCCGTTGGACTGGCTGCTACCAGCAGTAGTCGTGGATACATCAGTAACCACAGGAGCAAGCCCACTGGACGATGTCGGACCTGTAGCACTTCCAGCTGCCGCAGCGTATGGGTCGGCAGAAGCAGGTGCTGATGCTGGTGCATATCCAGCAGGAGGAGTCGGGACGGGTACGTATGTATATGCTCCCGGGTTCGAATAGTCAGGATATGCTATGAAATAGGTGGGTGGAGGTGGTGCAACAGTCACCATCCCATACTGCGTGTGCCACGGCTCGGATGGTTCTGCCCCAGTATAATATGAAACCGGCGCGCCTGGAAATGCAGGGTTGTATATGGCGCCTTGCGGTTGTTGTTGCTGCATTTGCGGAAACGCAGATTGTGGGGCAGGCAGTATGGCTGTGGTCTGCCCGTCAGGGTAACTGTTAACTGGCTGTGTTTGTATCTGAGGATACCCAGGCTGCGGTATAGGAGATGCAATAGCGGAAGGCCCAGCATATCCATTGCTTGTAAGTTGCTGCTGCTGCATGGCACGTGGTGCAGTCGGCGGAGACCGTGGTGCAATGGGTGGAGTTTTAGGAGCCAGTGTCGGGGACCGAGCTTGAGCTTGAGAGGCGAGCCAGCTACGAGGTCCTTTAGGGGGAGGCGCAGCAGGCAATGGAGGACTATATGGAATATTTGACCTAGGACCTTGAGGAAGTGAAGGCACCCGCACCGGGCTTGGTGATGGCTTCGGAGGCGATGGGGCGGTAAGGCGTTCCCGTTCTTTGCCTCTCCTACTTGAGGCGAGCGCTGCCCAAGGCCCTTGGCTGATATTCGCGGGGCCAGTCGGAGCAGCGAGCGATTTGGGTTGCAATGGGCAATTTTGCTGGGACCTAAAACCTCGCTGAGGAGCTCCAAACGTATGCTGTTCCTTTCTCCGTTTCTTGTTTAGCTTACCATCACCTTTCCTCGGTGACCAGCCAGTTGCGTAAAGCTGGGATCGCTGAAACCCAATACCGCTGTCCACCCGTTTGCGTTTCTGAGCAACCTCAAGGCACACAGGCTCCACTCGACCTAGAGCGAAGACCATCTGGGTGAGTGGAGGACACGCGCTACAGCGGCACTTACCGTCGAGGCCGCGTCCTAGACCGCGGCCTGGGCAATAGCCCATGTGCAGGGCCATAGCGTAACCCTTGCTCGCCGTGGAAAACTCCTCTGAATTACCATCTGGTGGAGTGCGCAGCTGATCATTCTGTTCACTGTCAACAGAATCCGAATCAACTCGCAGCTGGAGGTCTATCATAGCTTCGTCCTCATCGTCTGAGATGACGATGGGAGAACTGATAGAACCAACACCTTGAGCGACCATGGTACGGTCGGTGGCCTGAGGGGTAGATGAATTGTTTGATGGTCGGAAACCAAGATGTATCGAACTAAGAAACGTTCTGAGAGTCGATCTCATGGGTTCGTTTAAAGTCCGCTACAGTGAAGGATGCACAAGCTCGATGGCGAGCTCACAAAATGCAGATAACATGCAAGAAACACGTTGTTTGGAATTTTACAATTACTACAGTCAGCCGCAAGAAGGACCTCCGAAAACGTGATTTCCATTCGGATTACAGTAACTGATCGGCTTAAGGCTCCGTCAGACAGCCGCAAGGCAGCTAAAAATGCGCAAGGATGCAACAGTGCTGTGCAAGTCGAACCAGCGACCAAGGGTATTTCAATACACTACTTGTGCTTGCCTTCCCCACCTTGGTCTCTTTGTATCAGCCCCACTCCTACAATCACGCCGTCTGCGAGAACATCAGCCACTTTACGGCCTTCTTTGGCATGGTGCTCTGCTTGTTTAATAAATTCGGCCTTCACAGCCTTAGCGTGCGCAATCTGCACAAATAGGACATGAATTTAAATACGGCAGATAGCAGGAATACTCACCTCTTTCGTGTGGTGAAGGCACTCTAGGTAATCATCCGCCTGCAGACGGCATTGACTAGGCACGTCAGCTTCAGCATAGCACTGTGAACATCAACTGTAAGAAGTCAATTTCTAGAACGGGTATTCTCGGTTATTACTTTCGAGAATTCTTGCCAGTAGGCAAAACACCGCGAGCGGCCTAGACACGACATTATTCAGCATTGAACATGACCAGGAGTAAATAGTCGCACCTCCAGTGTAACTGAAACCTGACTGTGTGCAAATAAAACGTTAGTGAAAAAGCTTGTCATTACCAGACAGACACATACCGCCATCGAACTTGGGGAGGAGAAACGAGCGTGACGCGAATGGATCCCGGGTCACGGTCACAAGCACTAATATGAAGACGTGACAGAAGTCACAAACCTTCATTATTGCACCGCCACACTCCGTACTGAAACACCCTCTTTGTCTCAATCCATACAACAACGCCAAGAGAAATGGCTGATCAAGCAGAACTTGTCTTTGTCAGGAACTTTGTAAAAGTCATTGGAGCCCAGCCCATCGTGTACAGTGACGACTACAATCAACCTCCACAGAATTCACTAAAGAAAGTCCCTATCTTACCAGTGCGTGTTGGACTCGAGGATCGTGTTTCATGGCATGTTCTTACGCGAAATTGGTTTCAGGTTGAGCTCCCCCCTGTTCCAGAACGTAAAGGAGAACCTTCTGCACCGCCAGGTAGATGTCATCTCCACGTTATCACTGATGGTCACCTCACCAGAGATCGCTAGCCGCATCAATCAGTATTACGTTCAAGTCAACAAAGCCTCCGCAGTCGTTCACGCTTGCTGTGCAGCCAACAGATACTATATCCGAAGTTAAAGCCTTGCTTGCTTCTCAACCGAACGCACCGCCCGCAGAAGCACAGCGGCTTTTACTCAAAGGAAAGGCACTTGCTGACGCAAAGCTCCTTAAGGAATACGGTGTGAAAGAAGGAGACACTATAAATTTAATGCTTAAACCCGGGTTTGAGTGGGATCCTACTAAATCTCCATCCCCGTCCAACACTTCACCAGTAAAGATGAAATATTCCAATCTTCCCGAAATACAGACACCGCAACCGAAACTGGCAACAGGTCATAAGCATACACGCACGCCCTCCATCGTATTGTCGCCATCACCATCAATCGTGTCTCTCGAGCCCGAGGTCAAACCTCACGACATTGATCTGACTCTTGACACGTCACTGTTACCCACCGCTTCAATATCGCGCGCAGCGCGGTCAAGTTATCAGACTGTTATCTCCGAGCCACCATTTTGGGATCGCCTGTACTCTTACTTGAGGTGAGTAAATGATTGTGTTATGCGCAGTTCGTACCTAAACATATACGATCAGAACGGAATTCAGTAACGATAGTGATGCACTCATCGCTTTTGAGGACTTCCTCCGGGCAAGCAAGGGAGGGCTGACAGCCAGTGAAATCGCGAAAATCCGTGATCATGTAGGCGTTGTCGGAATGGCGGGCACGTAGAGTAATGAGCATCTCTCGAAAAGTTAGTTGGGCTTCCACATTGCACACTTGTCTTCATGATTCGCCTCTGTCGCGGCTTACCATAAATGCTAGCTGGAATTCACGCATCGATGGAAACATGCCAACAAATTACCAGAAAAGGTAATTTTCCGTGACCTATTGATTTGTCTCAACAATATCTATGAATATTCCTCCGGAGTGCTGTTCTGGCTTCGCCCTTGTAGGCCGTTGAACAAGAATAATTGTGTTCCATGGACTTGTAGAACGTGAACTTCCCGCCCGTATGATAGTGATTGCCTTTCAAAAGTCTGCCCGCCCGCAGCTTCAGCGCGCTGCGTAAGTACGTTCATGTCCGAGTCGCGCCCAGGATGATTTAAAGCCGCCAACCTGCATATTATACCTGTGTTCACAGATGTATGCTCATCATGATTTGATACATATGTTCATGTGTATAAATTTCCGTGCTGCGGATACATAGCGTGTCAGTGATTACGGGATAATGGTGATGTCATTACGCTGAGTGACAAATCCATGATGTCGTGATTATATAATCCAGCCGCGCCAAGGCTCGTGATGTAGACTCGTGACCAGTCCGAGACGATCATGAGGCAACTTTCCATGTATGGCTCTAGGCTTTTGATGCTTACTAGCCACTCCAAACCCCTGACTACGGTATCTTCTTCCCTACCATCATCTCATTCATTGCTCCACCGCATACGAACAATGACCTCTACGAAAGACGTATCGGGCCAGAGTGACATCGGTAAACTGAGGACAGACTCAGACGGCTCCTTCAAAAGAGCTCCATCAAGCTTCAGGAACTTTATCAGTAACGATGGTAAATTCCAGCCGGAGAAAGGTAAATCACGAAAACATATTTATTTTGTTGACAAGCTCAGTTGATTTACAGGAAGATACCATCTCTATATATCTTATGCATGCCGTCAGTGATAGGATTGATGCAGTCTCATTTTGACTGAACATTCCTCAGCTTGGGCTACGAGAACTCTTATCACTCGGAAACTGAAAGGACTCGAAGATTTCATTCGTCAGTTCCAACCAGTTTTGTGCACTTCACGAGTTTATGCCACCTTTTTGCAGCTTTTTCTGCGGTGTCCCCTCACATGGGTGCGCAAGGCTGGCCATTCAAGAATGCAGATCCGAGTTGGGAGGATGCAGATAACGACCCAGAACACCCAAATTTCCAGCATGTCAAAGATCTTTACTTACTCGCTGATCAGAACTATGGTGGAAGGTATGTCTATTCCCCTCCCGTTTGTCACTGCTTGTTACATCGTAATCAGATTTACGGTCCCGGTGCTGTGGGACAAGAAGCTCAACACTGTTGTCAACAATGAAAGCTCTGAAATCATTCGTATATTCAATACCGCATTCAATCACTTGCTTCCTGCTGATAAAGCGGCGATTGATATCTATCCTGAAGCACACCGCCAGGAGATCGATAGTATCAATGAGTGGGTGTATGACACCGTGAACAGTGCGTCTGAGTCTGTGGGTGGAGCTTGTCTTGATGACATCGTGCACTGCAGATGGCGTGTACAAATCTGGGTTTGCACAATCCCAATCTGCGTATGAGAACGCTGTTTATGCCCTATTCAAATCCCTCGACCGAGTCGAGGCGATACTCAAAGGAAAGGATTACCTCGTAGGCAACACCCTCACCGAAGCGGATATCAGGCTATTCGTTACCACCGTACGTTCGATCTTAAACGCCCGTTCTGAAACTTACTGCTCCGTTTCAGACTCGCTTTGATCCCGTGTACGTAGGCCACTTCAAATGCAACCTGCGCGACATCCGTCACGGGTACCCTAACATTAACCTGTGAGGTGTTCTCCATCTTCTTAGGATGTTTGACAGTCTCATTTTCCACAGTTGGATGAGGAAGTTGTACTGGAACAACGATGCCTTCAAGTCGAGCACCAAGTTCGATCACATCAAAGAGCATTACTACTGGTCCCAGACAATGGTGCGTTATGCTGTGGGCTCTCAAGCGCACTCATACTTACACACAGCAGGTCAACCCCTCCAGGGTAGTTGCCGTTGGCCCAGTCCCAGACATCGAGCCTCTGTAAAGTTTTTATTGTAACTGTAGTTCTAAAGAAAGATTCCATCTAGCACACGACACAGACGACAAAGTTCATGTATCCCAAGAGTATCCCGAAATCGACCGTATGTATTCTACATTTTTGGTTCGCCAATATGAAGCGATAGACGATAAGTAAGGCAAGAGAATAAGAAATGTGAGGCACAACTGACATAGCTAGTCCAAGCTTTCAATCAGCATGATTATAGTAAAGTGTCAATGGGCAAATGTTCTAAAAAGTCACAATGACGCCCATAGAGAACCCTATCACAATTGTCGAAACAACGATAGCCAAGCGTTGACAGCCTGCAGGGGGCGCGGTCAGTAGAGCAGCCGAAGAACCCGTCGAGTTTGGCGCGCCGGAGGACGATCCAGATTTGAAGGCACCCTGTGCAAAAAGAGGACATTGTTGTGAGCCATTCTGACCACCTAATACGGATGATTGTGATGTAGTGGAAGATGTAAGGGTAGGTGCGGAAGAGGAGAAAGTGGTGGAGGAGATGGAGGAGGAGGAAGAGGAAGGAGGAGGAGAGGGAGAATTTATAGATGAGGAAGTTTGAAGAGACGAAGTTTGGAGGGATGGAGTTTGAAGAGACGAAGAAATCGTTGGAAAAAACAAAGAAGAATTCGAAAGAGAGTATGAGTGTGCACTTGCAGAACTCAACGAAGGACTTGAATGCGAGTAAAGCGACGAAGAACGCGATAAAAGCGTGGAACTTGAAATATCCGGTGAAATTGAAGTGAGCGTCAGAGAGGCTGGCACATCTGAATATGTGCTAATCGTGACAGAAGAAGTACAAAAATCACTCAAGCACGAGTGATGATGAAAGTGGGAAGTGTGATGAGTACCCACAGTTGCTGTTGCTGTTGCTGTGCTGGCTTTGGATGTGATTCCTCCGGTCAAAACGCCCTGGCCGTTACTGATTGTGCTGTAGAAAGTGCAGCTGGAAGAAGAGGGTATGGGATGCGCAGATGGTGTGACAGGCTCCCCTTGTTGAAACGTGGACGTCCCATAGACACCCATAGGCTTCGTAATTTAATGCTCAGCTGGACAAATGTGCATGAGATGGGATTGAGACTAACCTCAGCTGAGTCACCCAAGCACTGCTCAAACACTCCCGGAGAATAATTCGCAGGCATATTCCACTCGCACCCCATAACATCATAAATATGCTGACACATTGTCGGTGCATTTACCGCAGGCTTGCAAGCGCGGAAGCAGAATTGATCATCTGCCACAAAATTCTGGGTGTGCAAAGAACTTAATTAGGACGCCGTGGCAGTCTTTCCGAGCAATCAGTAAATTACCGTCCACTCGTGAATTTGCTCCAACGTGCCGAATGCGCTAGAGAACACAAGACCGCCGATAGGATTGCCGTTACCATCTGCACCATGAGGGTCAAGCTCGCCGCCACTGTCGCCGGCAGGAATGTTGATGTTTGTAAGATTGCCGACCCCTGAGGTCACGTTGGAGTTGTGGATCTAGTTTGTACTATAAATGGTACTCACCTGTGACCTGAACGTAGTCTGGAGTGACCACGACGTGCGCACCAGTGATGGCACCGTCTGGGATCAGTCGTGTTCCGTACCCGCTCTGAGAGAAAATTACTACGTCACTTAGGAGGCTGAATATAGTGGCAAATCACCTGCATGCACCATGCTACTTCGATTTGCTGTAAAGGTTACAGGTTCTTTCTTCGCGGTCACTGGACAAAGAAGTGAAGGCATGTACCTCGGTGTTCCCGATGACCGAGTCAGGGCCTGGCTGAGGAGGTCCCCAGATACACCAATCCTGAACAGTGTTGACTTGCGATATGCTAAGTCAAGGTTAAG
This sequence comes from Suillus plorans, assembly GCF_016647745.1. Taxonomy (NCBI): domain Eukaryota; kingdom Fungi; phylum Basidiomycota; class Agaricomycetes; order Boletales; family Suillaceae; genus Suillus; species Suillus plorans. Next base: position 19,350 of record NW_024537471.1, on the reverse strand, counting down.
GATGCTTATCGGCGATTGGTGGCGCACCATAAGCATTCTGGCACTCGGACGTCTGACTGTAGCCAGAGGTGCAGTTGTTGTAACCTGCCTGCCCCTGCTCGCTTTGATAGGGAGCGTTTGAAGGCAAATAAGTTGCCGAATAAGTAGGACTTTGAGCATAGCCTGACAGGACCAAAGACAGTGCCACGAATGAAACAGAATGAAGCATGGGGGACGACACTCCTACGAACAAATGTTGATATGCGGAAGAGAAGGGAAAGGGAGAAATTTTGGGAGTGTTGTCCTGCAGGCACGGTCATAAAACGCCTGCATTTCACCTATACCGTAACTGCGCAGGGGCATCTTTGAAGTGCATCACGTTTAGGCGTGTTCTTTACATGACGTGGGACAGGCGAAGCACGTACATGACCGAGTGACATGATGAACATTGTGACCTTTGACGTTGCCCAATCAAGTTCAACCTTGAATTAGTCATTATCTGGCGCGCAGCGAGCTAGATAAAAAGATTGCTGTTGAGCACTATCATTGAAGGCGCTCAACCGTCAAAGAAAGGACCCGGATCGACTCGGTCGACGTCGATGGGTAGGAACACAAATGGTTCCACGTTCGATTTCTTGCACTGACATATATTTTCTTGGCCTAACGTTGTGCAGGGCCCAGGCTGTGAACGTTCTTCTAGTATATACCACTTTAGGCTAGTAGCATCGTACCCATGGCTTGATTTTTTACTCGGGAATATCCTTGAGGCGAGCCTGAGGAGTACAACTAGGTTGGAGGTGATGTAACGAGTGACAGTGGCAGGAAACCAGAAAGAGTTGCTAGAAATTGGATTCTCGGCGCTAACTTGAAGTTTATGACTGGAACGGCGTGGAAGCGCTCCTGCAGTAGATCTATATTCTTCCGGTCGGACGTTGGCGTTGATGTTCGCATGAGAACTAGAAGTAGCCTGAGCGCAACCCATTTTCAAATGCGGTCACGCCGATTATCAGTACTGACAGTGAGTCGGCAGCATCCGTTGGACAGATTTACTATTGGTTACCACTAAGTACATCAACACCACATAGTCACATTGGCCGATTTCGCAGTCCGCTGCACCCTGGTTACTCCGAGTAGACGAGATAGTACGAACTGGTTAGGCAGTATATGATTGCCGGTTGTTCCATCTAATTATTCCACCGTGGAGGGTCATCATGATTGAATGAACTTGAGGTACTTTCTTCCTCTGAGAGAGTTTAGGGCAGCTGGGGGGAGCTACGATGAGAACGTACGTCGAGTCCGTATATAACTGCAGAGGGTCGCAGAGACCTCGTCATATATACGTATACGTGTTGGCTACGTGACTTGTAAGATCCGTCGGTACTATTATATACATAATATCATATTGTAATGTTCCTTGAAATAAATTCATTCTCGTGTTACGGGTAAATAGGGTCCTTTATTTCTCTCTTCGACGAAGGCTTAGTCCAGTACTTCAGAAACATGTCGTCCAATCTGCTCAACGCCATTAAATGCCTCGTCCCCATTCATTTTGAAGACCTCAACTATCTTTCGGCTCTCCTGCTAATCCCAGTACCAATCTTATTGGCCCATGTAATCCCTTATCTCAGGGATCCTTACAACCAGCGGAGCATACAGGGTCCATTCCTTGCCCGCTTTTCGGATTCTTGGCTAGGTTGGGTAGCGAGCCAAGGTCATCGCTCAGACGTTGTACACCAGTTGCACAACAAATACGGTAGCATCTGACCCACTTGACCCCACATGAACTTTACCTCATATTCCTGCCCATAGGAACTTTTGTGCGTCTTGCACCAAATCACGTCTCCATTTCCGACCCGGACGCACTGCAAATTGTATATGCCCACGGTAACGGCAGCCTGAAATCCAACTTCTATGACGCCTTCGTCTCCATTCACCGTGGTTTGTTCAATACTAGGGACCGCGCTGACCATGGTCGTAAGCGTAAGATCGTCTCCAACGTCTTTTCGCAAAAGAATGTCTTGGAGTTCGAACCTTCTGTCCGTCTCTATGTCAGCCAGCTCATGAACCAGTGGGACCGTTTATTCGACGAAGCTCTCAAAAACAAATCTGGTACCGAGGGAGAAGGTGGTTGGTTTGGTAAGGGAGGTCGTTTGTGGCTCGATTGCCTTCCATGTATGTACCCATGTCTCAATTTCCAATAGCACTGATTGGGTCGTGTCAGGGTACAACTATCTGGCGTTTGATATCATCGGCGACTTGGCGTTCGGATCACCGTTTGGAATGATCCTGAACGCCAAAGACTCCGCGCCTGTTGCTGTTTCACAGAAAGATGTCATGAAATCCTACGGGTCGGAGAATGAGTGTGCATACGTCGATATTCCTGCCGTCCAGATTCTTAACGATCGTGGAGAGTTCTCGGCTTCTATGGGCGTTCTACCTCCCACGTGGCGACCCTGGGTTCGCCTGCTTCCCTGGTACCGCAAAGGTGGAATAGCTGTCAAGAATTTGGCTGGTCTTGCAGTCGCCGCTGTCGCCAAACGCTTTACAACTCCGACCGACCGCGTCGACCTCTTGAGTAAGCTACAAGAGGGACGTGATGATGAGGGAAATCTCATGGGGAGAGAAGAGCTCACCGCAGAGGCCCTCACTCAGCTCATCGCCGGCTCCGACACTACTTCCAAGTAAGTCTTCTAGCCAATCATGGTCAATCATCTTCCTCATTCAGCTCAGCTCGTCATGTGCCATCACATATTACCTTGCCGCCAATCCTCCTGTACAGCTCAAGCTCCAGAAAGAGCTGGACGACGCCCTCGGCAGTGAAGATGAATACGTTTCGACATACGAACAGGTCAAACGTCTACCTTATCTGGAAGCTGTTATCAATGAAGCCTTGCGCATTCATTCGACATCTTCCATAGGTCTTCCTCGTGTAGTTCCTGAAGGCGGTTTGACTATCCAAGGCATTCATTTCCCGCAGGGTGCCGTTTTGAGCGTTCCAAGTTACACGATTCATAGGGACACCAAAGTGTGGGGAGAAGACGCGGATGTATTCCGTCCAGAGAGGTGGTTTGAGCATGATAGTGCCACTTTGCAAAAAGCCTTCAATCCGTTTTCCTATGGGCCCAGGTACATGACGTTTAATGCCACGCGATCGCTGACCTGCTGATGTTGACCCTAACCCTCAGAGCATGTGTGGGACGCAACCTTGCGTCCATGGAGCTATTAATTATCATATCTTCCATTCTCCGCCGCTACCAATTCGTCCTGGCAGATCCAGATAAAGCGGTATGTTCCTTCCATGCCGGCCATCTCACACGAACTAACTGTAATGAACTAGTTTGACACACGGGAGGGCTTCCTGCGAAAGCCGGTGGAGTGCTGGGTGGGAATCAAGCGTCGGCAGGGATGAAAGGCAGAGTAATCACGCTCTGTTTTGAGTTTATCCGCGACTCTTTATTTGCTGTTGTTCTGTTATTTCCTTGTACAACTGCGGCTGAAATTGGGCTTCTTCCACGGTACACTGTGACCGAACCCCAAAGTTTCAGTGGTTTTCACGGACTCTGAGATCTGATTTGCTGGTTCTATTCTTGTTTCGTCGGTCCACTATTACCTTGATAACGACACTGGAATGGAGTATAGATATATCACGGACCCCCTTCTACTATCACACTCGTTCCCTGTTCAGCATCGGTCTCAGGACCTGCATTCGTGCAGATCCTTATATAACTGAGCCTATAGTATATCTTGAGCACATCATATCTAAGCCCGCCTCAAGGCTGCGTGCAGTGCCCCACTTTATCTGACTGACAGCCTCGCGCCATGCGAAGGCAGCACCATGTCCTCAACGCGTAGTCAAACAAGCACGTCCCCACAACATTCTAGCACCAACAATTCTAACAACAATAATCAAATTATGAGTGATATTTTCGGCGCAAATGAATCGCCATCGCTGGTAGTCGCGTTTCTGGCGATCGGGCTGTTTATGGTGGTCATGGCAGCTTTGTTTGGATGGAAAAGGATGCGTAGAGGGAGGTTCGTGGTCCAACCTGCCAGGCCAGTTCGCGTTCGCGTTCGCCCAGGGAGGAAACCGATCGCGATAGGAGAGAAACCCACACTTTGGGATATGTGGACGAGAAGAAGAGACTCGGAGGTGACGATCGATTTAAAATGGGAAAATATAACGGTGCGTCATGTTCCGCAGTCGGCGTCGAAACATAGCGCTCATATATGCTATTGGCTCATGGATGGCTAGCCCTTTTGCGCCACGCGCGTGTTCTGTCGGAAAGAAAAGCCTCGTCGGGCGGTCTTGATGAAAGCCACCGCTGTCGAGCCTCGAAACCCACCCCGTTCATCGTTTGTGATGACTCGGATCTCGGCTTTTAGAGAGCACTTCGGAGTCCGACTGATTCGGAGTCCTCCTCCACCTGCACCTCCTCCCCCACCAGAGCCACAAACGCATGAACTTGATGATATGTCTGAACGGCCGGAGGGCTCGTTCGTCGTGATGGCCTTCACGATTTCTATGCCGTCGCCTAGTACTAGTAGTACTAGGAAGCGCGATAACGCCACGAGCTCTGAAGTATCAGACCGGGTGTCTACGCTAGAGCTGCTCCATGATACAGAGTTGGGAGAGTATTGTATCGGGTCGGTGGAGGTGTCGTGTAGTGAGGATAGGTGACAGTGAGTGGCAAACAGAGTGCAGAGTACTTATTCGACAGGGCTGTTTGGTCTTATCTTTGGATGCCTGATCACATGTATAATTTATGTACATGATGTACGACACTTACCTACCTGTCCTAGCTGTAGGGCTTATTGTTTCTATAATACTGGTTAGTACGGACATTAAGTGGGATTTAGTAGAACTTGCCCTGTGGAAATGGCGGCCGTTGAAGCTTCGAAGGTTACATATATTACGTGAGTTGTCTTCGTGTCTTGAAGGTGCTGGTGAAGCTGTGAAGGCTCACTAGCAAGCGCTGACGGGCCGAATAGCACAGCCCAGTCAGAGAATGACTCGGAGTGCAGCTGAGAAACGAATCACATTTGATTTCCTATCGTCAACCAGACCAGTGCGTCGACAAACTACAGTAACAGTAACAGTGTACTACTACTTCAACGTTCAACGTTGACTCGGGTACGTACGATACAGGGCTATAAGTACAAAGGATATAAACATATGTAGAGCTCGAAAGTGATACACGCGCACGATGACACATAAGTAGAACAGATACACGATGCTGGGACACTAACAACACACACCTGACGAGTTGAGGAGGAGTCTGATATAGTAAAATAAAACTGCAGGTCAGCAAATTAGTTCATAAGTGATTCTTCTTTTTTCAATGCGCCACATTCTCATCAGCACTGCTGAGAGGACATGATACTACTAGCTAGTAGTAGGCACGGGGTCTAAAATCGCGTGACAGCGTGAGGACCACCTGCCACTGCTCTCTCCTCCTGACCAACGAGGTAAGTCCCGCAAACATGGTCGTCGAGAGCAGACAATCCACTCTGCGCACACCCGCTAAGCGTGTGTACTCAGGGTCTGAAGACGCCGTGCAGCGCGCGCGGTGTACATCTTCAATACGGCTGCGCTGCTTGAGCGACATGCCCTCCCACTCATACGTCCGCAGAAGCCCGCGGAGTGTCTCATAAATCGCTTCTAACACATCTTGCACTGTCACCCCGGTTGGATTACGGACTATTATCTCCCATCCAGGGGACAGTAGGTCACAGACGAGTTGCAACTTTGGGATAGGAGGATTAGTTGCAAATTGTGACAGGTGGGATGACAATAGAGGTATGTTTGCTACTTCTGCATAATGCATTGGATTGTAGCGCACATCCCATTCTATGGGGACTTGTACGTGATAGCGCTCCCCACTGGGAGAACCAATAAAGAGGGGGTTGAGCTTGACACCGTGCGTGCGAGTTATGGATCTAGCCATGGTAGGTGAAATGTGAAGGGAGGTTTGAAAGGTTGCGGGAGGACAGAAGTAAGAATACAAGTTTTATACCTGATGAAATATCCAATAACTGTCACTGATGCCTTGCGGCTGTGATGTTTAGGGCCCCACCGCAGAATACAATTCGGACCCCGCAGTCGATACCAACAAAAGAAAACTTACTTGCCTCATCGAAGAACGCGCCGCATATTTGGCCAAAAAGAGGCGACGCGTATGCGCCTGGTTAGGTTTGATGTCTCTGTATACATACCAGAAAGAGAAATGGTTAACACGGCGTTCTTCTTATAATCACATCAGCCTCAACACGTTGTGATGTTGATTGTGTAAAATAGTGACGACAGGTTGCGGGGAAGAGGGGGAAGAACATGCTGTATTGCTATGGGGGTAAGGCAGTGAAAAGATAGTCTGTGACCTTCTAGAAAACGATGTCGGGCATGAGCCGAGCCGAGCCGAGCCGAGACACGAATTCTCCGTGAATGTAAGACCTCGTAAATGTAAGACTTCGTAAATGTTAGAGCCTGGTGCGTAGCCGTTTGACATGTGGAAAAAGATAAACCGAATCCAGATACAGTTGAGGAAGATGCACGTATGTATCACGGGTATATCGGCTTATGTCGGGCGAAACACACAAGGACGGTAGGACAGTCACTGGGGCGCGGGTCCGATGAGTTGTGGCTCCGAAAACACGAGGCTTTTGTGGAGAGATAAGTTGTATTAAGGCGTACTATGAATGGAATGCAGGAGGCGTCGTTTCCAAACAGGGGGAGGCGCGATCACGGACTGGACGGAATGCCCACATATCAAGTGAATTTGGGACAGAGTTGCCTTCCGAGGCCCAGTTCAAGAGGACACGCAACCCTGGATAGACAATACTTGTTGGCAGGACCATCGGATGATACCGGCTTGCTGTATGTTCTAGCCGACGAGGACGTAAGTATCGTAATTAAAGCTGTCAGACAAAAAAAGTGATTTGGTGGTGGCTCGACGTACGTCGACCCATGTATCTGTGCGAGTAACGGACCAGTGGCTCGCCTCATGTTTCAAGTATTGCAAAGTAGACAAAGCGCAGTCCAGAATAACAAAGAGTCCAAGACTATAATAGTGCAATAATTAATATCATATACCCTGGTAAGGCACGTCAAAGAAAGATAGCACGAAACACGTAGCAGTCGTAAAAATCAGAACAAGCGTCACAGCTACTGCGAGTCCAAATCATGATAGTACACGTTCGATGTCCCAATAACGATCTCATACAATGGCTGGTGCTTCTTCAATCCCACACCTTTCGACGAAGGCGATAACAAATCTGGTGGTCGTGGCATGGCTATCAAGACCGAAACTTGGAGAAGAGATCGATCCAACGGGAGCTCCATCTTCGAATGATTCAGATGTGGGGAATCAGTCACTTTAACTAGGGTGGGAGGAGAAAAGAGATAGGTTATCTCAGGTGGTATGCGGTTGATAACCTGACGTTTCCAGAAAGAAGGTCTCGGTGTTTGGCGGTCCAGTGGCGGTGGTAACGGAATGTCGTACTTTTCCGTTGCTAACGGCTATGAAGGTGAGACAGGATCAGAAGGACCTAGGCACTAACGAGAAATGGGCGCTACCTGTGTGTCCCTCCATTGCGAACAGTCCTGACCTAGCAAAACCTGTACATCCCACAGTAGAGGCTTCTGCATACGCTTTCTCTGCAAGGGGATATCGATATCAACCCGCAACATCTCATCAATCATCTGACGCCGTATGACCAGACGATGCCATACGAGTCCACTAATCATGAATAGGCCGAAGAGTGACAATACAGTGACAAGAAAGCCAAAGAGTAGAGATGAACCGCTATTCGATGTGTTTCCATTGCTTGTCGACGTCGAGCTGGGAGCGTATGATAACGTCGATGAAAGCAACGAGGAGTATTGGCTCGTTGACGACGCAGTCATGGTTTCCTTCAACGACGACACCTAAGCGTGGGGGGCATTCCCAAGGCAAACGGATGCATAAGTATGTAACACATTACGGTGTCGAGCGTGAGCACGACAGTGCCTCCCAGTTCCAGAATCCAGAAAGCAACTTTTTTTTTGTCTCACTAATCGACTCACGTGACATGTCGTAATTGACTGGAAGGACAAAAAGAACAGGCAGCGTAATAGAATACAACAGGGTAAATGATATTGTTTGCAACTTACATCTTTACTTTGAATACCATTATTGCTGTAAAATAAGATAAAAATGAAACCTTTCAAGCGTCCATCACCAGTTGAGATCTGGAGCGAAAATGCCAGTAAACCTGAATGGTCCTAAAATACACCAAAACCCACGCACCGTGTTGAAGCACAGCTCTTGCCCGTTCTCTCCTTCGGACATCATCCAGAATTCCCATAACGTGTCTGTCTAGCATGTCGACGTATGGCTTGAGACTTGTATGCTCCCAATCTGAATCAAAATATGAGTGAAAACAACGGGTACAGTGACAAGTGCACTCACTTGCACCCTCGCCTGCCTTGTCAAGCTCTTGAAGGAGCTGCATGACTGTGGGAACTGCATTGGGGTCGAAATTTTCCACCCGGTTCGGGTCAATAGGGACGCAGACTCGGCCAGTTTTAGGATGCACACAGAATGGTGCTTTGAGAAGATGGTTTCGGTGCTTGGATACTTCGGCATCCAGGCGTGGATATGTATATTGCAGAATGATGTCCTCTAGAGCGGCTAGATTTCGGGCCTATGAAGCGTCAGGAATGGCATGGATAGTGGGAATGAAGTACATACACCTGTACCCTTCACCTCAGCCTTCAGCTCGTCCCATTTCTTCGACGATTCTATAGCGGGCTGTTTCTCCCACCGCTCCTCGAGAGTCTCGACAATTTTCTTGTCCGGAACCAGTTTAAGCAGCGTTCGCCAGCCGTCCTCGGACAGGAAGCATTCTTGGTTATCTAACAATGGATACCACATCCTACTCCCTTCATCGCGCGCATGCCACAGAGAAGGTGGCAAATCTCCTGGGTGGCTCTTCGTGCCTATGCCTCTTACATTCACCTTCTTCGCCATCTCCTTACCTCCTTCTATCACAGTAAGCGCCCCAACTACAGCTCTACGTAGTTCGTCGGTGAGCCCCATGGCCTCGTCGTCGCTGACCCACAAATGGATGCCGCGACGGCCCGAGTATACCCATAACAAATGATGATATCCAAATTGCGTGCGCAAGGCTGAGTCAAGGACGCGCACGGCGTTGGCGATGAATGCCCAGCAGCGTTTACATATTCCCGCTGATGTGCAGCATGTGCGCACGCCATCATAATCAGTCATATCGATATCGAACACCAGCTCGCGCTTTAACGGGGTAAAGAGCTTCCCAGATTTTACAGACCGTGCCAATTTCCGTTCGCTTGGCTGGGATGTTGTCAGCATAAGTGCCAGGCAGATTGAAAGATAGCTCACCCGAGATGAGTACATGGGCCCGATCTCGAAACGCGTCGGATTGAGTGCGCACACCTGCTTTTTGAGTTCTTCTGCATTCGAAAAGCAATTATAACGTAGATACACATCTCCCTGGAGAGTGAATGCGAATTCGCGGTTTGTAAACAAATCTTTTGGTGCGTGTTCCTGGTTGAGCCACGTGAAGATGGATTTGAAAGGGTACAGCATGCGGTAAAACTGGAGCATCACTTCCGGCGATGTCTCTGCAGAGTCGGCCATCGTTGAACGGAGGAATAGCAACTGAGTGTTATGTTGCTATCAATCAACGTGTATAACTGGTTACTGAGTACCTTCCAGCAATTTGAGTGACACAAAGCACGTGAGGAAACGTCACGCGCGCAATTTGGTCACACTGTGGGGCCGCCGCCACAGTACGGACTTGTAGTTTGGAAACAAAACACCAGATGGATATGTGCATGAAACTGGTATATATACCATATCAGTGAATATTCTGGGTATTTCACATCTAAGTTTTTCAGTACGCAACATAACGTCTTGCATATCATATGGACTGGCTGCAAATCTCGAAACGAACGGATCAAGTCAATACGACTTATGTGCACTACACATGCAAGAGACCGAGCAATCAATATAGCTGCAAGATGACCAGTCAATATTAAATTTGTAACAGAGGCAGAAGTGAACATTCGTCATTACGACCGGAATGTGCATACATAACAAGCTAAAGATCAAATGTCCAAGAACAGGTTGGATTTCATTGTCATTCTACCATCTTCTAGTATGTCACTGGCAGGAATCGGGATTGGACTCGTTGGATCGAACCGAAGGTGTTGAGTGGCAAGTGTCTGCGGCCCTTTACGGCGTAGTACGTGTTATGAATCTCCAAGTTGCAACAACTTAGGATTACAACATAAACGACATTCCTTGGAACACTATCAGTAGCCCTAAGAATGATTTTAAAATGTTGTAGCGGCCCTTAGGGAAATGTACTGACCTATATGAATCCTTCAAAACAACAACTACCCCCATGTACCCAAAAATTGCCATTCGAGCAGATTAGGGCTTCTACTGAAATATTGTGAGGGCATATAAGATAATACCGACTAAACGTCGTGTGCAATACAGATAGAGGCATGCACGGTGGTATCGCTTGCCGAATTAAAGATGACGGCGTGAGTCCTAGGTTCATTTGCGCCTCTTTCCAATAAGGGAGGGGAGTCCGTAGAAAGACATCAGAGCCCCGTCGACTGAAGGGTATAATACGATTCAGCACAATAAAAGGGACGACGAGCATTGAGCATCGAGGACAGAGAGAAGAGGCTAGCCGAGAAGATATCCTATGCGCCAGTCTAAAGTCACGGTAGGTGGAGTCTGTCCATCTAGTGACTTAGTCCTACATTCAAAGCTCCTTGAAGAACTGACCCCACCAGAAGTCGGAGAATTTTTTGCTGCGTGGCAAGTGCGTCCATATTATCAACTCTTCCACGTGCACTTCCGGGCGTGTCTGTGGCTGAGTTTGACCTTCAGTTTGGACCACTGCAGCTGAATGCCATCACTAATCTTGCACTGATCAATAATGTCTGTCTCTGAAGCGCAGACACGGCAGGATGACTTGAGATCCACAGAAGATATGCAGAGCGTGGAGGCTGTCGACGAAGAGCCCGGAGATGATACGAACTCAGGTGCGATGACCAAGAAACGGAAAGAGAAGGAACCGCAGCGCGAGCGCGAGCTGGGAAAGTCAATCTTGCCATTTTCAAGAGTGCAAAAGATAATCAAAGCGGACAAGGTAGCTGTCAATGGATCCTACCCAGATGGCGTATAGCGTCATGCAGCATTTCAGGAACTTCCAATAGTCGCGCGCGACGCGACTTTCTTAATCTCACTTGCCACCGAGGAGTTCATCAGAAGACTTTCAGAGGCATGCCAGAAGCTCGCGGAGCGGGAGAAGCGAACAACTGTGCAACAGAAGGACGTCGGTACGTCTGGAGCTTGCCGTGTCAGTACTGCATTTCTCAGTTTCATTCTCTCGCAGCAAGTGTAGTGCGGCGAGCAGATGAATTTATGTTCCTCGAGGGTACGTTCCTCTCGGGCTTAATCATCTCCTCTTTTCACAGCGTCGCATGCAGAGATCATCGCTTTTCAACGCACGGAACCTCCGCAAAAACGCAAACCTAAAGCATTACAGGATGCAGAGAGCCAGAGTGAACCAACGATGCTCGATAAGTTTGTCACTAGAGGAGAGGAGAGTCAGGAACTAGATAATAAACCCCCTCCGAATGATGGAGACCAGGACGCTGTTGGAGAACCACGCAAATTTAAGCAATAGTACGTCAGGCATCTAGATTTTCTGAGCTTTTTGCTAATTCTTCTTGCCAGTAAAAGCAAGGAAATTCTATCGGACACAGACGATGAGGAGATGTCATGATACTGGTAGATTCCTCAGTTTTGTCTATGTTATTTTCGTTCGCGTTGGGCTCCTGTCGAGTCACCCTCGCCGATATTGTCATGGACGAAGATGGGACAATGTATGCAGGATAAATGCGTAATCTATGAGGGTAAGAATCCTCTGTTTTGAACCGGTCAACCATAGTTTCTATGTTGTGATTGAGAATCTCGAGGTCCGTTTCATCGAAGAGCTTGAGAAGATCTGCAACAGCCACCATCGAAATCAATGAGTGCATCAATGGGTTTGGAAACGAAACCCACCTTACACGACCTTGCCTACTTGCGGAGAGACAGCGTCTCTAACTCTAGAGAACCAGAGTTAGCTTAGACGCAGCACAGGAAATTTCCGACGCACCTAGTAGGGATTGCGCAACAACCTAAGTATAATTAGAAACTTTAGTAAATATTATAAAGGCTTTTCACTCACTCGGAATTTGGGTCGCAGCACAGACAACGGTTGCGAAATTTCCTGCTTCGATTGTCGAGAGACACTTAAGATAAGCAGGTGTCAAATGATTGTCTCAACAACAAGACGTTAAGTTTGCAATGTGACAGCACAGAATGAATAAAATCAGATATCCAACAACCTCAATAATTCGCAACACTAACGATCTTCTCGATACAACAGGACATAACCGACACATGAGGGGCACCGATTAAAGCGGTGAGCTACTAGAGGATCTGTGGCATCCTAGCTCTTCCTCAGGCCAATATACGGATACACGCGAATAACAGGAAGACAATAACTGTGTGCCAATGTACCACTACGTCCTGTGATTCGATAGCTTGGACGGTATCTGGCAAGGTGTGTGGCGATGCGACGAGATTTGTGTGGTTTGCCTAAGAGAAATAAGCATCAGTTGTTTTTATTGGTGACGTGGAAAGGTAACCGACAGTGTGTTTCAGATGGCCCGATACCAGCGAGGCGGGCCTTCCCTCCCCAGCGCTTCCTTCAATGCCTTGTATTTTTCCTCCGGCGGCACGTGTGTTGGTAACTGCTCCCAAGGATCGTTACAAGCGAATGCAATGCACCAGAAGTATTTGCCCTTGGGAGTTTTCACTCGACGAAAGCTGGTGTAAGGAAGAACGCCTGTCCGTGCCATAACATCCCTCGATCCGAGGAGAATCATATTACTTGTGTCTTCGGGTGTCTTGGCGGGTGGATGACCCACATCAAGGGCTCGTTGCTTCAACCAACCATCGCTAACGAGATATCCACAATATTTTACCATGACTGCGATGCGTGAAGAAGGGTTAGGGTACAGACGGGTTTCCGACGCAACTGCAAGCTCTCACCTTTGATTTGTGATGTGTTTGACATCAACTTTGAACCAAGCCTTGCCTTTATATAGGGTGTCATGTGACGAGGCACGTGCTTCTAAATAGTCTCGATGACTTGAACAATGAAGTTGACTCGGAGGCTTGCGAAATTGGAACTGTGGCCAGTGGCAATTGGTCAACGCGTTGCGTTCTCCCTCTCATTGTTGACCTCTTTTATCCATTCATCAATCTAATCTTTTTGTTCTTGTTCCCTCTCTCTAGGATTGATACGGCCATGTCATGATTTGTCCGAACTGCATGAGAACGTTGAGTTACACGAGCAAGAATTCAATATTCAATGACCATTAATGTTATTGTTCGCTGGAAATGCTGTATAATAGCATCTCACTAGACCGCCATTAATCGCAAGATATCGATATCAAAGTCCATATGGCGTATATATACAACATATCGGTTGCCGTCATTCACTGCACCAGCTACATACTCATTCACGATGGCTCCTAGGACTGATCCCGAGCCATTGCTACCACACAAAGCTCGCTTGGAGACGTCGTATGCATTCTCTCACACGTTCAATCCGCGCAACTTAGAGTTTCTTTGGTATCCGCTGTGGTGTCAGACACTCTTCGATCTTGTGGCGAGTGTGCCAAATTTGATTGTGGCGCCTCAATTCCCTGTTTGGATTATAAGGCATCACAATAACAAACATGAAGATGCCAATGACGGTGATGATCCCGAAGAGATCGAAGGGGAAGAACAGCACAACGAACCAGAAGAAGGAGACTATGAGGATGGGGCGGGGGACATTTCTTTCGCATCGACCGTCCCGGAAAAGAAAGCCGAGGGCATTCTGGTAGATTTTGCGATCCTTAGTCTCAGAGCAGTACCCCAGCCAAAGGAGAAGCTCCGTTATGGCAGGTGGCAGATAACTGGGGCGAGTGTTTGCCTTCTCGTGGAACTGAAGAGATTTGTGAGTAGGAGTCTGAAGGATGATGAGCTGGATGTGAAGATTTTGGCGCATGTTCAGGAGGCTAGGTCTGACCTGGTGAAACAAGCAGGATATCTCTTTATCAAAGATAAAACGAAGAATTCCGTCATGGCCATCGCCGCTGCAGGTAAGTCATTCATACCACCTGTGTATTACATATGATAACCGTTATATTGCAGGTCCGTTTTGGAGCGGCGCCACAATACATCGTGACAATATCAAACTCACCATGCACGTTCTTTCAGCCAATGACCCAAGCTATCAGCCCCCAGGTGAAAAATTCGTTGACCGGTGTAGAAACAACAATACTGAGTGGGGCTATACGAAGATGGCTCCAAACTGATATATTTGTGTTGTGGTCTTTGCACTGCCTAGTCTGCTATACTTGCCTGACAAGTGCGTTCGACCCAGGGGTCTGCGGTCTGGGAATAGTCTTGGGGGTAAGTGAGTGATGTGGGGTCAATAGTCCGAGCGCGGGAAACAATGTCCAAAGGTATAATTACGATGTCCGATGCAAAGCGTCGGGTCCGATGTTTTTGGGGTTTCGGGTTATCGGGTTCGGGTTCGGGGTGTCGGAAACTAATAGTAACGCTATAGTGAGCGTCGGAAGAGCGAGCGGTGTGCGCAATAATAACAATGACTGATACGGGCGGTGAAGGAACGATGATATTCGCAATGTCAACTAAGAACTACAAAATATCGGGTTTGACCACTAAGCGTCGGGGAACTGCTCCCCTCTACTTGGATGATGAATAATGCTCGAGGTCAGTCCAATATATATGTAAGTACGTAGAAATGCGGAACCCATAGGCGAAGGTAGCGGCCGATGATTTTGGATCCGAAGTACATGTAAATAAACATGAGGCGCTGCGGACTATGGGAAATCATGTAATAGCACTGACCTGCACCAAACTGGTTCGGTGCATGGATGACCGATACTCTCCTATGAGCCCCTATGCCCTAGAATCACTATGAAATCATTTTCCCTGTGACCTGAAGTCAGACTGAGGCTAAGGGAATATTTTTCGCTTTTTTTCACTTTTACGAGTTTGTACGCGAGCGGATTGAATATTTTTGTACATTTATTCCTGCGATGAGTTTTGCTTAGTCAGCCATGAGGGTGACTCAGACAGATTCTCACACATATCAGGTGACTGTGAAAAATATGTTTGCGTAAGGTTACCCTGTGGGAAAGCTTACAAATCACTAAACACGCGTCCTATGTCATTATGTTACCAGTCAATTCATCAGCCACAGATTTTATAAACATATGTACACAATATGTAATCATTTCTCACTCTTGTCTAGCTGAGTCATCAAGGGTCACCTGACCCATGAGCCATACGCAGCTCTTGCTGACTCATCATTATACCAACTAGAGTTATGAATATTTACTTTTGACTCAAAGATACTGTGTGACTTGGTGCTATCGAACTAAAGTTACAACTTTAAGTATGAGAAACTAGTAGTATAGCCACCAAATTTGTCTATATAAGGACCAGCTTTTTGCCCAATAAAATAAGCAGTTCCCCACTGTTTTTGACTCTCAGAATAAAATTGTGAGTGAAGTGTGAATCAGCAACCAGCAAGTGCAGTTCAAGGTTGGAGCTCACTGTGCTCAACAACCAGCACCACACTTTCGAGCCCATTGTGCTGAACATCTAGCACATACCTTGAGCTCGCTGTGTCTGACGACTAGCAAGACTAATCTTTCTTTTTCTGTTTTCTCCTGATTGTCTGTCTGAATTTCTCTGTTTCTTTTTGTGTCATTGTCTGTGTCTCTGTGTCACGAGTTCCAAATACAAACCATTATACGTTCCTAAATTCTAAGTCCTTTAAGCGCCCAGTCACAGTGCCTGTTACTAAGAAAGTATTTATAGTTGAAGATGTCCCAACAACGGCGTCTATTGTAGAGTTACCTAAAGAACCTATGAACGAGTCACGTGACTTATCGGAGTATGCCGGACTAAACTTTATTCCAAATGACCCTGACAGAATGTTCCAGAACCTTACGGTTGCTGCGGCACATGTCATGACATCATAATTATATATAGAATCATACGATATCATCTTATTATTTGATTGGTAGTTAGTTCAGACTCAGTTTCGATCTCAGTTACAAATATGTGTATATAGGTAGTGTCTTGTAGTCAGTAGTTCTTTAGTTCAAACCTCTTGTATCTCCAAGTGAGCAATACCAAGACGTACCTGCTGCCTTATCCTCTTGTGATTATCTTGTTGTTTGAGTCCTAGTCTCTGCCCAGCGTTAATTCGTTATTGGGTTGTGACACTCTGTCTGTGAATCTCTCTGTGATTGTTTTTCTTTTTTCTCTCTCTCTGAGATCGTGTCTGAGATTCGTGACTGAAGCTCGTGTTCTCTGTTTCTCTCTCTGTTTCTTTGTTTCTCTGTTTCTCTGTTTCTGTTTCTCTCTCTCTGTCTTAAGTGTGTGGTGTGTTGGTGACTGTCTATACTGACCATCTCTCTGATCGCTGTCTGTTTGCTTTGTGATCGTTGTTGCTAACAGTCTCTGTGTTCGTGTTCGTGTTCGTGTTTTTGTTGTTGTAGCGGTCTCGGTTTGTTGATTGACTCAACCTATCAACTTTCTCTCAAGTACCAAAGTTTCAGTCTCATTCTTACCCAGAAGTTTGGTGTTGTCTCTTTTGTCCACGGAAGACTCTGATAGTCTAGTGGGGAGACTTTAGGTGTTGACAGTGATACCTGACCTCTTACATCTGTGTGTTATACCGATCGAGGGTAGTCATTTGCGAGTTAGACTTTAGCTATTGAAAAGGGGACTTGGTATTGAAGTCCAAGGTCGCCCGTTCCTGAGTCTGTTTAATACTCATTGTGAGTTCCTTGGCAGCAGGTTCAATATTAGGCTAAGAGTGCTACAAAGGCTTGACTAGGCCTGACGGTAGTTTCACCTGTTTTTGTATTGAGGGGGACTCTCATTGTAACTCCGCACAACTTGCTGCACTAAGTTTGTGTACGAATCCTTGTTGCTGTGTGAAGTGTTAGGAAGAGTGTCTGTTTGTTTTGTGTCATCTCTATATTGTTAGAGTGACTGTGTTTCCTGATTTGTTTTGTTGTTGTCTGTGTTGTTGCGATTGTTGTTGTTGTTGTCGATCGCTGACTGACCGAGTTCTGTGTTGTTTTTCTCTCATCACTGTGTTTCATATCCATATTGTTGGATTGACCATTGACTGCTGATCGCTGACTACTGACTTTTTGTGCGAGCCATATTCTACTGACTGTATCTTAGGAGCAAGGCAAGCCACCCACGAACGACCACGTTATCAGTCATTGGTATTTGTCTGAATCGCTGACCGTGGAGATATTTGGTTTTATAGGTGTTTATCTATAGATCATCTATCTAAGAAGACAGCGCTGGCTACGACATGAGTAATGTGTGAAATAATGAACTACACACCTAGTGGGGCTAGCAAGACGGGACGGGACACGGATAGGACAAGTGCGCAGGAAAACATCGGGTCCGATGCGGCCTAAACGTCGGGTTGGCGGGTTAGCATCGGATAACATCGGGAAGTGATTAGCATGTGACGGGTATTTGACGTGTACTGTAAAATAGCTCGATACGAGCCCAGCGCCAGCTCGTGTCCTACACCGGGTGCCAAAGTGGAACAAGATCATTCGCCTGGATGGTGCATCCTCCGCAGCAGCTTCCGAAGCCCGCCTACGCACTGTTTGCAAGAAGATGAGGGAAGTGGGAGATTAAAAACGTCAGATCAGGACCTAAGGAACTACTGTGACAAGTAGGACACAGGCTATATATTCAGTCATTAGGAATATGACATGACAGAAAGATGTACTCGCCCACTTCCACACAAGCCCTTCCTGGAACGTCCACTCTGTTGGGTTAATGTGCGGCAAAGAGGGACATGCATTCCGGGTGAGAATTCTTCAGCGCTGTTACTGAGCTCAGTGTAGTCGGCAACTCGACGTACTTGGGTGGGGGTTCTCGCCCACTTCCACACGAGCCCTTCCTGGAACGTCCACTCTGTTGGGAATAGAATGATCATGACGATTTTCCATCTCGCAGCACCTACCAGAATGCACCCTCATATCACGCGGCGCAGGTGATCTCCTAATCATGAGCAGCAATTGAGTGATAAAATATGCATATGAACCACAACAGTACTCGGGGCAATGATAATAAGTCCAGCTGTCATGTATTCGTAGAGAAAACAGTTAACAGCAAGTGTTCAATATTAATGATTATAGTATCCAACATTTTGTACCATATAGCGAGCACCCTGTGGGTAAACATATGAAGATACTTATAAAAACCCACACAAACACTATATGCAGTATGTATGAAACATCGAATGAGATACCGTCCTCACAAAAAACAAGTGTCCCGGTCTAAAACTTCTCTCCTGGATCTAACGGGCCCAGCGGGCCATACTTCTCACCTGTCATATCCCGCGTTCCGGACCCGGACCTATCACACACATCATTTCCGGATGTCCGGATCCGGCCGACGTCTATCTATGTCCGGATCCGACCCGCGTCTAACTTCCATGCCTTATCCCTTTGTACGTTCCTACTCCAGTTAGACCATATCATTTTCCGTACCTCATTTCATTTCCGCCTTTATTTTCATCTGTTCTAATCTCCGGGTTCATTTACTATTTTCCGATAGACTAGCGTTTGACTTTTCTATACGCTCCGTCCACAGCTTCGTACAGCTTCGGACTGCGCATCTCTGTTCTCTGATAAGTCCTCAGTAGTATATAAACCCTGTAGAATCTATGTACATCCTCAGTTCGAATATCATATTAGACTCTGCTCATTCTCTCCTCTGTCTGACTTGAGTTTCTCTCTCGTCGACCTCCGCTCGTCTTAGGATCGACTCCTATAGACTTGACACCTCCGCCTCTACCTCTGGTAGTCCTCCGCTGTTTCCTTTCTAGTTCGGACTTCGTCCGGATTAGTCTTATCTCTTGTTTCCGAACGTCCGCCGGAATTCCCGCGCATCGGACATCGGACTCCGGACATCGCCCGACGCCCTCCGGACATCGTCTGGTAACCTTCGGACATCGTTCGACAACCCTCGGAAGTTAGGGGCACGTACTCGGGTAAGGGGCGCAGCGCACGAGCTGAAGCCAAGCCCTTTGGATCCGACCCTTGAGCTCGTTCTTAACAGTATATTCGAACTCACACCTTACCGAGTATACTTACATCTGACTTCATGGCACCTACACGGGCGCAGACCGCTCTCAATGCAGCGGGTGTAG